>NW_015541097.1:8850-14932 GCF_001515605.1 Sinocyclocheilus anshuiensis | reverse complement strand
GAAATGCTGGCGTTTGTTGTTTTCGCTGTTTCTCTTTTTTAACAGTTTTTTGCACGGATTATTTATCTAATTGAAGGCTGTCTGCTCAGCTACTGCTATCCCTTCCAACATCGGCTGATTGTTGGTCATTTTTTACTATCAGTGGGTGAACACCTGGATTTTTTTCTGTCGTTTAGCACTGCTACTGCGAGCTTTTCAGCGATCGGCATGAAGCTGAAGTATTCCGTCCCGCAGCTGCTGAATCTCAACAACCGCACCATTCCAACGTGCTGCAGTTGTCAAAGAACTTGGACTTCTGCGACGACCCCGTTATAGCCACAGAATTTCCTGTCGAAAGTTTGTTTACCATCGGCGTGGCTGCTCTGCTTCAGCCATTCCATCCATCTGGACCACTGTCGCATGTCTGCCGCGTCATCAAAACAGTGTTGTTCTTGATGTTAGTAACACGGGAAACACCGTGAGATCTTTTCATGCAAAGCTGGACTGTATGGGAAACATCACAAAATCCCTGCACATCAAGTACGACAGAAAATGTGGAGTGAATTCCGGTGTACTACGGCCTCTACAGAGATTCACTACCGCATTAACGCTTAAAATAGAACTTTATAATACACAATCCCTCAAATAAATCATCCTTTATACAAGACCATATCATGGATAAGGGATTAGACTTTATGTGCATTACAGAAACATGGCACCAGCCAGAGGTCTACTCAGCATTAAATGACGCCTGTTCCCCTGGTTACAGCTACCAGGAGAAAGCCTGCAGCACTGGTCGTGGTGGTAGCTTAGCTGTAATACACAGACAGAATTTGGAATTGTCCCCCCTCCCCCTGCCTACATTGTCTTCTTTTGAATGTCTTGCATTTAAGTGTAAATCCCCTTTTCCCATGACAATACTTCTCATCTATCGGCCCCCTAAACAAAACTCAGTTTTCATTTCAGAGATGCACGATCTACTTACAACACTCTGCACAATTTCTGTTAACATTATAATACTTGGAGATTTTAATATTCATGTAGACACTTCCCCTGCCACTTTGCAGCTGAGGTTCTGCAACTACTGGATTGTCTCAACCTCCAACAAAATGTTGATGTCCCCAAACATTTCAGGGGCCACATACTGGACCTGGTCATTTCAAACATAGCCCCTATTAGTAACCTTCTGGTGTATGAACTGGGTGTATCTGACCACAAGGCCATCTTAATGGAGCTGCCCCTCCCCTTTTCCTACACTAAAGATAAGCGTCAAATCTGTTTCAGGGACCTGAAAAAGATCAACCCAGACACTTTGACCATAGACCTCCAGCATCTCTCTTCTGTTGATTTCTCCTCAGTCACCGAGTCAGTTGATTTCTACAACCAATCTCTGAGCAGTCTCTTAGATTTCCACACCCCTATCAGAACTAGAACTTTCACCTTTCACTGTCACGCTCAGCTCCCTGGTACACCTACGAACTGCGAAAGATGAAGACAGCTGGACGTGTCCTTGAGCGTCGCTTTATGGCCTCGGGACTTCCTGTTCACAAGCAAGCATACAGAGAGCATCAGAAGGCCTATGCGAGGTCTTTGAGAGAAGCACGGTCACAGTTCTACTCCAATATCATTAACAACAGCCCTGGAAACTCCAAGCAACTTTTTTCTACTATCAATCACATCCTTAAACCACAAACTCATTGTCATTCAGGAGTTACAGAGGAGGGGAGGTGTAACAACTTTATCACTTTTTTCAGGAAAAAAGTAGATAACATCCGCTCCGTCCTATCCAGTTCCCCTGTCCTGTCTGTCCCGACTGTTGACCCACAGCCTGGGATTTCCCAACCTCTCTGCTGTTTCTCTGACATCTCACAGCAAGAGGTTGAAGACATTATTAGAATGTTGAAACCATCCACCTGTGCCCTGGACCCCTTCCCCACATCCTTGGTAAAATCTAACCTCTGTGTTATAAGTCCTTTGATCACTAAGGTCATTAATCACTCCCTCCAGGCTGGTCATGTTCCATCTACATTGAAAACTGCTGTCATCAGACGGCAAAAAAAAATCCACCTTAGACCCAGAAGCCTTTGACAACTACAGGCCCATCTCCAACCTTCCATTCCTTTCCAAAGTGCTGGAAAAAAGAAGTAGCTGCGCAGCTTTTGGTCCATTTAAAACTAAATAAATTGTTTGAGAAATTCCAGTCTGGTTTTCGTTCCGGCCACAGCATGGAAACAGCCTTGGTCAGGGTTACAAATGACCTTCTGATGACGGCAGATGCTGGCTCTCCATCTCTCCTTATCCTCCTGGATTTGAGCTCAGCATTTGACACTGTGGACCACAACATTCTCCTTCATCGTCTGCACTCCACCATTGGTCTTTCTGACTCTGTGTATAACTGGTTCTCATCTTACCTCACTGGGAGAACTGAGCATGTCGCCTTGGGAGAGGTTGAATCCTTGACACACGATGTCACCTGTGGTGTCCCTCAAGGCTCAGTGCTTGGTCTGATGACACTCAACTATACGTCAGGATCAACTCAACCCCGTCTGCTGTCCTGCCATCTTTCACTTTGACCACCTGCCTGGAGGAGATAAAGGCGTGGATGAAGCAACATTTCTTGTAGCTAAACAGCTCCAAGATCATTAACAGCATTATCTTCTCTGACCAGGATATTTCACTCTCAACATCAGTCACCAACCTGGGTGTTAAAATGGACTCGCATCTGACATTTGAGGATCACATCAAACATCTGTGTAAGACCTCTTTCTTCCACCTGAGGAACATCGCCAAACTTCGCCCTATGCTCACTTTTGGAGATACAGAAAAGCTTGTCCACGACTTTGTCTCCTCCAGGCTGGGCTATACAATGCTCTGCACGTACCCTCCGTTCTGTTTCAGCATATCTCCTGAAACCCCCTAGGACCAAGCTCTGTTCTATGGGAGATCGGTTTTCATAATTTATGAAAAAAATTTTTGTCATATACTCTAATATGTCAGAAACATCATACAGCTCAGATAGTCATATGTCATTTGAAAGGTCTCGTTGAGTAGAATAAAACAAGTATAATTTTTTGGGGCTTTGACTAAACTTGAGTGAGGCATTACTTCAAATTCAAAACAACAATTTCAAAACTGTAAAGGGCTAAGAGAAGGGCTACCTTGGTTCCAAATGCTGAAACTTTTGATTACTTCATGATATCACCACAAAATGTAATTAACATACAGCACACATGTTGGGGAACATCACCAAAAAAATAATTTTTCTCATACCTTATTTCTTTCATGAGATATTGAACATCAAATAAGAATATGAAAAATTTCCCTTGACCACACTAATTTTTCTTACATTTTATCACCTATCCTTGCTACGGTCCTGGAGTTATGAGTTATTATTTTTGTGTCTGGCACTCAGAAAACAACAGTATTTAAAATTCCTTCAAGGAGTCAAGAGCTAAACAAAAAGGCCTGTTTTGTTACAAAATACTGTAACTTTTCGATAGTTTATGCTATCACCACAAAATTTGAAACAGCTGGGGAGCATCATCAAAAAAGAATTTTCCTCCTACCTTATTTCTGTCCTGAGATATTGAATGTCAAATAAGACGGATAGGAAAAATTTCGCTTGAGCACTCTAATTTTTCTTACATTTTTATCAGCTATTTCTCAGCAGGAGAATGTCCAAATTAAATATTTTTTTTCCACTGAAAATACAGAAAGTTTCCTATCAAAAGCTTAAAGGGTTAAAGCAGTGTAAAGAGAAGGAAGAGGGGAAGGATGTGGAGAAAGACGTTTTCATGTTGATGCGAGTTATTGTTTCCTGTGAGTTCAGTTTTTGAGGTCATTTCAGTCGTACAGAAAGTAGTTTTAAGCTTTTTGTAATTGCACTCTTTTTCAGAGAATTCTTCAAAATTTCTTCTTTTGTGTTAGAAGAAAGAAGTCACAAAGGTTTGGAACGACATGAGGGCAAGTAAAATATCTCTTCAACACACAGTTCCAGGGGGACTGACAGTGACTCGGATGTGCTACTTTTCCCTGCTTCATATTTAATATTTTAGTTCGTCATTCTTCAAAACAGTCATTTTAGTTTCTATGAAGAGAGATGGGCAAGTAGAGTTGTGTGTTTTAAGTCTTTTTGATGCAACCTTGGCATCTCAGAAGATTGTCCACAAAATACTGGAGGTTTTGTATAGAAACTCCCAGATGAAATGGCATGGCCTGTGGAAGGGGGGGGAAAAAAACAGTGACCATTTCATAAGCGGCATTTTGGTGACTATATTTTACAGCTCGTGTTAATATATATTATACGATTATAATATTATACGATTTCATATATTAAGTCATATAACCTGATATTATAAAATGCACTGATAATAACGTGTGGTACAGGGGAAGGTCACACTATTGATTAAACGGTATATTGTTAAACACCAAGAAACATCAATAAAAGAGACACTAAATCGATAACAAAAATAAGAGAACGAGTTTACTTACTTTTTTCTTAAAGTTTCACTTTAACAATATTTTCCTGTAAATGTGTGCCTTTAAAAGGTGTTTTTTTGTATTAATATATATACTTTTTCCTTTAATATTATTTATACACTGTAATTGAACAAACTCATTGTGGAGCCTACTGCTTTGGATAGTCGACTCATTTTATTTTCAACATTTTTATTATGGGTAATGTTCGCCCTCTGGTGGACAAAAGAACAACTGTATCAAGACAAACGCCACAAAAACCATGATAAGTAGGTCAGTTCGGGGATAAATACCAAAGCATATTTACTGAAAACTCACGTTCAGGTGTGAGTTCTGCATGAAGCTGTGTCTGGTCTCGGTTCAACTGTGGTGATGTCGGATTCGTTCTTTTGAATAGGATCTTTAATGAATTGGTTCAAAAGTGTTTACAAATGTGAATATTTGACTGACCGTACAGCATTATATTATAAGTTATAATTAAAACGTACTAGAAAACCTGTTTTATACTTGTACGGCAGTTTTATCAACACACGTGGTTGATTAAACAATGGTTTAACACATTTCAATAAAAACTCTTAAGTCATGTAGTTAAACTTAATTTCAGCATCATTCGCATCTATGTAATTAACAGAACTGGAACACATGAAATTACGATTAGCATCCTTATAAATCGTCAAAACGGTGTGCCTAAAATACGCGCCCTGCTGTCGTTTGTTGTTGTTTTGAAAGAAATCGTTCTGAAGATCCGGTTAGCGGAACTCCAGCCTCCTGTAACAGGTTTACATTCGCTTTCTCTACATCACTTCCGCGTACTTCTCGCTTTATTAGCTAGACTGTCACATACAGGCGAGAGATTCGTGTCAAATAGCTTACAGAAATACAAATTATTCCAGACATCTCGGCCGTTGACAGGTAGGCTATGCAAGAGTCAAATATGCAACTGTTGTTTTTAACGCCCGCAAAACGTTTGTACGTAACATTTCTGATCTATTCAGTTGGGGACAAGTGTGAGACATTGCTTTATAATTATGTATTTGACACAGAACTGTATCTGTTGCATTGTATTAATCCGCATGCTGTTGTAAAGTCGCTGAAATGATTTCATGTCGCATTATAGATCGAATGAATGGAGCCGTTGAACTTTCTAACGACTGAAGAGTTGCTGTTTTTTCTCCACCGGAAAAAGACGGAGATTTCGTGCATCGAGCAACCGCACAGATTCCTCACTCAGCTGCGAGACCACGATCTGGTGCCGGAGAAACTTTTTGAGGTGGAAACACAACCACCTTACATTCTCTCTCTCTGTCTCTCTCTCTCATTCAATTAAATTAAGCTTTATTAGCATGACTGTGTAACACAGTGTTTCCAAAACATTAACATATGTATAAATACTAAAAAGAATCAATAAAGAAAAAAAAACAAAACATAGATAACAAATAAATAAAATCCATCTAAATAAATGAAAAGAATCTAATCTGGGGAGAAATGTTTCCCTCACATTGTGATATTTAGGACAAATCAGCAGAAAGTGTTTCTCGTCCTCTATTTGCTGTCCTCTGTTGCTTGCTCTCTCTCTCTCTCTCTCTCTCTCTCTCTCTCTCTCTCTCTCTCTCTCAGGGCTTTCTGT
>NW_015541097.1:0-2754 GCF_001515605.1 Sinocyclocheilus anshuiensis | reverse complement strand
CTCAAATAGACTTGGACTCAAAGACTGCTTTGGATATTGATATATCCTACCAAGAACTAACTGCTGCCTTGGGTCAACTTAAATCAGGAAAATCTCCAGGCATTGATGGTTTGCAACCTGAGTTTTATAAACATTTTTGGCACTGTATCGGAAAGGATCTTTGTGAGATCTTTTTTTAATGTAACAAAGATGGTATGTTGCCTGTGTCTTGTAAACGAGCTGTTCTGTCTTTGTTGCCTAAAAAGGGGGATTTGTCTCTTTTGAAAAACTGGAGACCAGTTGCTCTATTGACTACTGATTACAAAATTCTATCTAAATGCCTTGCTAATAGGCTAAAAAAGTACCTCCATTTAATAGTACACCGGGATCAAACATATTGTGTTCCAGAAAGGACAATATCAGATAACTTATTTTTGATACGGGATGTTTTAGATATTTGCAAAGTTTTTAAAAGAAAAATTGGCCTGATCTCCCTAGATCAAGAAAAAGCATTTGATTGCGTAGATCACAGATATCTTTTCAATGTGTTGGGAGTTTTTGGTTTAGGGCAAGGTTTTTTAAAATGGGTGAAATTGTTGTATGTAGGTGCTTCTTGTATTGTCAAGGTGGGAGGTGGTTTAAGCCGTCCTATTCCTGTAACAAGGGGTATAAGACAGGGGTGTCCTTTATCAGGGCAACTATATAGTATAGCAATAGAACCTTTACTTTGTAAATTACGTGAAAAAATCTCTGGTTTTATTATTTCTGGTATTATTAAGAACTCAAGAACAGTTTTAAGTGCTTATGCAGATGATATTACGGTATTTGTTAATAATACACAAGATGTTAAGGTTTTGTCTGATGTACTTGATGTGTATGAAAAGGCTTCATCTGCCAAGGTGAATTGGGATAAAAGTGAAGCTCTCTGGGTAGGTCATGATTTCTCAGAGAATCCTCCACAATTGCCTGGAAACCTTAAATGGAGATTTGAAGGTTTTAAGATACTAGGTATTTATTTTGGTTCTATTGAGTTTCAGAAATTAAATTGGGAGGGCGTAGAGGATAAAGTATGCACCCGATTGTCTAGATGGAAATGGTTGCTACCCCAGTTGTCCTACAGGGGAAGAGTTTTGGTGGCCAACAATTTGGTGGCATCCACTCTGTGGCATAAATTCAATGTGCTGCAACCACCAGCAGGCTTAATTCAAGCAGTTCAAAGGCACTTGGTGACTTTTTTTTGGTCAGGATACCATTGGGTCCGATCTGCAGTATTGTATCTTCCTACACAAGAAGGGGGACGAGGCCTGGTGGATATAAAATCAAGAATAACGACTTTTCGTCTAAAAACAGCACAAAGACTGCTATACAAAAGCAATTTTGCTTGGATGAACACAGCAACAGCCCTTTTGCGGAGGGTAGGGGGAATGGGACTTGATAAACATTTATTTCTTATGCATTTACAAGAGTCTGATTTAGTAGACCTTACCCCCTATTATAAATCTATGTTTGAGGCTTGGAAAGTTTTCACTGTGTCAAGATCACCTGATTCATCAGCTGGGCCTTGGCTGTTGGAAGAACCTTTGTTTTTTAACCCTCTCTTTACGTCAAGATTTTTATCATCTGCGTGTTTACGCTCACGGCTGGTGGCTGCTGGATATACGAAGTTGGGCCATGTACTGAGTAGCAGCGTGGAAGTTATAAGCCAAAGAACCGAAGTGAAATCTGCAAGAATGATACAGCAGCTTGTTGCAGAAGTACACGGGAAGTTAAGAAAGGAGCACATAGATTTTGTGGACAATACAGAGATGATTCATGAGTGGACAGAAGGGCTTGATTATGATTTTCCTTCACTCATTGTTAAAGCTGCTGTGGAGAATTGGGAAGATGATGATCATTGTTTGTTGACATTTAAAACCCCAGTTTTGGATTATTTCGAGTCAACTGGGAAGAAGGCCTTGTACTTGACTTGTGTGAAAGTATTAAATGCCAGGTTGTTGACTGGTGTTTCTTCAACAAAATGGAGAGACTTTTTTGGACTTGATTCTTCCCCTATAGGTTGCTGGCACACTCTGTGCAAATGCCCAATCACTAAGCGGACAGGTGACTTGCAGTGGAGAATTGTACATGGAGCAGTAGCTACGAACAGACATGTGGTGCATCTTAATCCTAGTGTTGGGGTGGGTTGTCCTTTTTGTTTGGAGGTAGAATCTTTGTTTCATTTATTTGTGCAGTGCTCACGTTTAGGGGATCTGTTTTCTCATTTTAAGCAATTGGTTTTTATCTTTCGGTGAGGTGTTTTCTTTCGAACTGTTCATTTATGGGCCTAGGTATTCAGTCAAAAGGAAAAGGACTTTGGTTTTAATTAATTTTTTATTTGGCACTGCAAAATTAGTAATTTGGAAAACGAGGAAAAATAAACTACTAGGGCAGGATGTAATAAGTGTGGTTCCTATGTTTTTAGGACTTGTGGCAGCTAGACTAAAAGTAGAGTTTGCTTACTACAAATTGGTGGACTGTTTACCAAAGTTTATAGATATCTGGGGTGTTAATGAGGTATTGTGTACTCTATATGAGAACAATGAAATGGTGTTGACTTTTTGAAAAATGTATGTGAAAAAGGAGAAAAGTGTTTCTGAATGAAGTGTGAATATTTGTGTATTTTAAGAGAAAATTGTTATAATATAAAGATATTCTAAAATTCAAAAATTCTCTCTCTCTCTCTCTCTCTCTCTTACCATCTTATCATACTTTATCATATTTTAGTACTTTAATTCA
>NW_015541096.1:1232-1454 GCF_001515605.1 Sinocyclocheilus anshuiensis | reverse complement strand
GGCGAATCCGCACCAAATTCGGGGGAACCCTTCAGCTTGAGGAACCCGAATCGAGCTAATCGAGTGTACGTCTAGAGGCCCGCTTTCGAATGAGACCACCCCCGAGTCGATAGCCCCCAGGTTTGGGAGTTACGGGTGGTTAAATTCGCGGTCCGGCGCCGACCGATCTGGTGATCCCGGGGGGCTACCGACGCGTGGAGGGTGGCGTTCGAGAGGGCTCCT
>NW_015541096.1:643-860 GCF_001515605.1 Sinocyclocheilus anshuiensis | reverse complement strand
AAAAATTATTCAGACAGCTGTTAGTATGACAGTATTTACACAACTATGAATACTTTGTCGGGCAACCTTTAGCCTTAATGACAGCCTGTAGTCTCATGGGCATGCTGTCAACCAGGTTCATGCAAACCTGAACTTTTTTTCCCCGACTCGGTCTGAATAATTTTTGGACCCAAATTTGTATCAATTTTACTGGTAGTCCACTGTATGAAGAATTTTT
>NW_015541096.1:0-139 GCF_001515605.1 Sinocyclocheilus anshuiensis | reverse complement strand
CTCATATAATGCAGAAACACTCAAGCAAGCAAAACACACGCAACGCGTGCACGTATTTGTACTGATGCGGAATGAGAGGACAGTAGGACAGCCTGGCGCATTTCACACAGGCTGCTAGATTCACTTTCGCCAGAAAGTC
>NW_015541095.1:407-538 GCF_001515605.1 Sinocyclocheilus anshuiensis | reverse complement strand
GCTTAATTTGATACCGCCGCCGCAGTGCCCTGCTCATTTGATACTACCGCCACAGTGCCCCACTTAACTTGATACTGCCGCCGCAGTGCCCTGCTCATTTGATACTGCCGCCGCAGTGCCCTGCTCATTTG
>NW_015541095.1:0-183 GCF_001515605.1 Sinocyclocheilus anshuiensis | reverse complement strand
TCAGTTGATACTGCAGCCGCAGTGCACTGCTCATTTGATACTGCCGCCGAAGTGCTCTGCTCATTTGATACTGCTGCCGCACTGCCCTGCTCATTTGATACTGCTCAAATGATACTAATTTGATAATGCTGCCGCAGTGCCCCGCTTAATTTGATACTGCTGCCGCAGTGCCTCCATTCGTCG
>NW_015541094.1:696-812 GCF_001515605.1 Sinocyclocheilus anshuiensis | reverse complement strand
TGGTGTGTCTGATTGGTCCAGACTCTACAAATCCCCCCTTTCGGATGTTGTTGTCTATAGAATAGACAACAACGAGCGATGTCAAAGGTGCAGAACAATCGAACACGCACCTGCCA
>NW_015541094.1:0-156 GCF_001515605.1 Sinocyclocheilus anshuiensis | reverse complement strand
CTTTCGCTGTTGGGCATGTGGGCCCGTTGCTCAATCCAACGTTGTCTGGCTGCTTCTGGGGTGTCGACCGGTTTCAAAGGATGCTCCTCCCTTGGAGGGGTCTGATGCTGCGTTGCGTCAGGCAAGGAGTCAGGAGTTTGTCCTTCTCAGTACTCC
>NW_015541093.1:0-1295 GCF_001515605.1 Sinocyclocheilus anshuiensis | reverse complement strand
GCACACAGTCAGATCATCTACAGACACATACAGTCAGATCATCTACAGACACAGTCAGATCATCTACAGATGCACAGTCAGAATTGTGTCTGACAATGGATGTCAATTCCGTTCAGTGGAGTTTGCTGAGTTTCTGAAAAAGAGAGATATTCAGCATATATGTACATCAGTCTATCATCCAGCTGCAAATGGTGCCATTGAGAGATTTCACCGTGTGCTCAAGAGCTGTATTCAATCTGCTATTGTGTCTGGGAAGCCATGGAACCCAATAGTAACACAATTTCTTCAAGTTTACCGTGCTACTCCGCATTCTGTTACTGAACTATCTCCATTTGAGTTATTCTGTGGTAGGAAAATGCGTACTTGTCTGAACATCCTTCCTCCTCCTGTAACCAGCAAAAGTGTTGTGAGTCAGAAAGTATCCCTGTCACAAAAGAAAATGAAAGCATATACGGACTCTAGACGAAGAGCTCGTACCCCTAACTTCAAACAGGGAGATTGGGTGCGTATACAGAGTCCAGTTCATGTTCCAAAAGGACATCCAAAATTCTCAAAACCTTTGCAAATTATTCGTCAGATTGGTTCATGTACTTACCAGTTGTCAGATGGGAAAAAGTGGCATGCGTCTCATTTATCTCCTACCGTAGCACCTATAGAATGTTCCACTAAAAATGAACTTGTGGCCCTGCCCCTTCATTCGGGTCCCTCATTTACCTCTGGATTGTTGTTTAAAAATGAACTATCAAACTCACCCATTCAAGTTCCTCTTCCTACAGATCCTTCAACTGCTCCTGAAAGAGTTTCAGCACGTGTAAGATGACCTCCACGTTGGCTGCAGGATTGTTACTTCGTTTAAAAGTAACTAGCATTAAAGTGGTGCATTGTTCCATGGGTATATTAAGAATCAGTTATGCTGTATTGCTAAGCTGTTCATTAAGATGTACTTTAATGTGAATAATATGGAAATATTGTGCCAACTTTAAATTTTGGGATTCAGTGAGGAATGTATGATTTAAGTAATGGGGGAATATGTTGTGTTCTTGTATTATTGATTCACCAGAAGAGGGCACTATGGGTTACTAAGTTGGTACCTATAAAAGGTGTAGAAGAATAATTGAATGTGAGCAACCATGTGGCATGCAGGCTGTGTTTGCTGTTGGCCTTTGATGCTAATAAATCCTTGAATTGTAACTTCTGGAATCTGACTCTTCATGCTTACCTGGACTTGAAACACTACACAGATCATCTACAGACAAATTCTGCACACAGTCAGATCATCTACAGACACAGTCTGC
>NW_015541092.1:0-1429 GCF_001515605.1 Sinocyclocheilus anshuiensis | reverse complement strand
TGTAACCCTCTTTATGTAATACATTTTACTGTGCACAATTCATTTTGGGATAGCATGTTTTGTAATGTTTAATGAATTATGATCAATTACATTTCTGAAATGACTTCCCTTTTCAGAAGACACCACAAATCTCTTACTGTCTCACTCTGTTCTGCTATGGAACGAATCCAGTGGACTCTCGTTGGCTAAAATCAAGTCTCACCCTACATTTCTTGTTCTTGTTGCAAATCTCAAAGACATGTTCTTACTATAATCATTTAAAGCTATGAATTCCGAGCATTGATAACTGATACGACAATGAACATCTGCTCCACTGTCTCTACAAAACTATTTTCCTATTTCCTTTCTGGTGTTGTTGTGCATAATTCATTGTTGCACGCTATTTCTAAGAAAAACTTTTTATAATATTTCCTTAAAGCAGCACTATGTAACTTTTTCTGTGTTTAAAATTTGCAGAATGTATATAATGAGCGAGTACATCATGAATTGTCCATCTTCCAAACCGCGTTTTTGTCTTATTCCGAATCACTACGGTCCACTTATAATAAGTGCTTATATTTGGACTATTGTAGCCTGGTCACCGCTGCGGAGTAACACATACCTGCGTGAATCGCCAGAGACATAAACTTAGAGAAGTAGCTCCGGTTGGAATGTTCTTCCGCGGGATGTGTGCAGTTCTGTTTATTAACCGCTAGAGCGCCGAAAGTTACATAGTGCTGCTTTAATGGCCAATGTCACCAAGTCAAGTCACCTTTATTTATATAGCGCTTTATACAATACAGATTGTGACAATACAGTGTTAACAGTGTTAAAATAATGTCACCATATCCTCTTACTATTGAACCCCTCTCTCTCTGAGAGGCTCAATTCTGTTGTGTAAAGAAGAACCTTACTCTTTAATCAATTGATTATGGATCAAATCAAGTCTTTACCTTTATTTTCCTCTCTGAAAATCTGGTGGATGGTACAAGAATGCTTGAAAGGCATTTTATTGTTGAGTTAAAACATTCCAGTAATCAAGAATGACTGGAAAATCCGTGAAAGCTCATTGGTCCGAAGGTGTGGGAATACTGCATTTCTTATGAACAGAATCTATCAATAGAGTTCTGTAGTTGATTTTTGATGTTTCAGTTGGAGCTCAGTGCTTTTCGGGCAAAGTGGATGTCTGAGCTTCAGCCCAGCTCAGGTGGAAAGAAAAGCGTCCCTAAAACTGCTGACCTGAAGAGGAGACAGGAGATCGCTAAAGAGGAAAAGGTGTGAGCTCGTGAATATTCATAGCGGGTGCCGTTGCACACATTAGATGCTCTCTGAGAACAGATCGTTTCATGACCAAAATAACTGCTGATGTGTAATGCTATATCCTTCACTTGACCCGGTCTCATCACTGATTGTGAATGTGTGCTCATAGGCCCGAGAGCTGTTCCTGAAG
>NW_015541091.1:11801-17979 GCF_001515605.1 Sinocyclocheilus anshuiensis | reverse complement strand
ACATATCCAGATGAATAGGTATTTATTTCCAGGACAAAAAAAAAATATATTTTAATACAAATTGGGAATGGTTTTGTGCTCTTCAATATTATATTTCATTCAAATGGAAGAACTAACATACATTCACAGAGAGGATCTCGGCCATCCCATCCCTGATCTCGGCATGTTCTTGTTGTTTCCTTACCTGCTAACATGTATCTGAAAGCAATGATTCTCCTCTTACCAAATACTCAACTAACACAGCAACAATCTAAATTCCACATGGTTTAAAACACTTAATCCACCACAAAGAAAGTGACTTCACTTACCCTTTGTCACAAACTGGTTTAGCCGTGTCGCCAAATAAATTCCCAATCATATCATATCTCCCATTAAGGAAATCTGCAAGACTTCCACAGGATTTTCCTGTAATGTATTCAAGATATTGATTCATTTAGAATTGGTGCTCTTCAAATACTGTCGAAAATAATGAAAAATAATCTTTAGTGTTGCTTCATTACATGATACAGGGATTTATTCTTGCTGTCAATGGCAAAACCACTATGAGCGATTTAAAGACTTCTTGAACTATACCATACATCCTTTCACATATCTAAATTAGACCTTTTAAAATACAATGTTCAAAGGCATTTTAAAGGAATTTACAAATGTACATTACTTAATATTTAATGACAGTACTTACTTGTGCAACTGAGTTCCAGACTTGTCCACTGGTTTCCCTCACAGGTAACTGATCTAGATGCTTTTAAGTCAACTGGTTTGTGTCCAATCATGCACTCAAATGTTACAGTGGATCCAACTGGGAAAATTTGAGTCGAGAGATGGTTTGCTGATAAAATGACATTTCTTGATGCAAAAGAAGGCTGTGTACATTCCGCTGTGGAAATAAAACAAATGCGTTACAGTAATCTGATGCAGTACTATATTGATCATCATAATTATTATTATTAGAACAACTTCTGCTCCATTCTATTCTTATATTTGGTAAAAAAAAAAATGACTAGGAGGTCTATCTTTTTAAACAATAGTAAATTAGTATGATTTACTTGAGTAAGACGTGCAGTTGAAATTAAATTACAATGCTTGAATGGGATCAGCTAATTAAAGTTTATTAACAGTTTTTACTTTTTTTTTCACGTTGCTCATACTTTATCAAATGACTGGCGAATTGTCGCGAAGTATGCAAAATCACATGCAAATACTGACGTGCTCGAGAGGCAGTATAAAATGCGGTGCACGCGACAATTACGTCAGAATCTTCTCCTTCACTTTGCTGAACAACCTAAGAATATGGCTTATAAACTATTTACAGCTCACAATTTAGGTTCGCTCATCAGAGGGCGGTGCCTGGATTGCCGCTCCTCTGCAGCGTTCAGGTGAGTATGACATTTTTCTTCAGATGCCAGATGAGTCCGTCTGCCCTCGATCAGTGGTGGACCTTAAGGACTCTGGTGATGAGCTCATGCTGACAAAATGTCCGCATTCCTCTCACCCATCGAACCTGCAGGACATCAGCCCGGCTTCTCATGTCCCCCTTCCATGGCGGAGCGGAGAGCCGAGTGCAGATACTGGAGCTAAGGGTTCTCATGTCGCCGCAGATGCCGCACAACCCACTGTCTATGTGTGCAGCCCCCCGCCTCAGAGTGGCGTTCTGCCATGTGCAAAGTACAATCACTGGCTCCTCACTCATTCACACGATACCAGCCCCTCATCAGCGGCTTCCATGGCGGAGCGGAGAGCCGAGTGCAGATACTGGAGCTAAGGGTTCTCATGTCGCCGCAGATGCCGCACGACCCACTGTCTAAAAAGTGTGCAGCTCCCCGCCTGGGAGCGGAGTTTTGCCGTGTGCAAAGCACAATCACTGGCTCCTCACTCGTTCACACGATACCAGCCCCTCATCAGCGGCTGCCGTGTTTGGAAGACACTGCTCTCTTATTCACACGATACCAGCCCCTCATCAGCGGCTGCCGTGTTTGGAAGACACTGCTCTCTTATTCACACAATACCAGCCCCCGCTTCAGTGCGGCGGCAAGCGCTTCAGTCGCTTACCCACTCACCAGCAGTAAATCAGCCCCTGCCTCATAGCGGCAGTGAGTCACCTGATGCCCCTGCACGGAAAAGCGCGCGAAGGCGAGGAGTCACCTGATGCCCCTGTGCGGAAAAGCGAGCGAATGCGAAGAGTCACCTGATGCCCCTGTGTGGAAAAGCGCAAAGGCGAAGAGTCACGATGTCCCGGCGAGCATCCTATCAGCCTTCCAGATTTCGCTGGACTATTACGTCAGTTGTTCACGCCCCTACGAAGTGGTGTTCAACTAGGTCATATAGCCATTCACAGTCTGTAGTGACAGGCGCAGATGCCGCCACCCACACCGGTTAAAAAGCGTGCCATGCAAAGCTATGAGCCACATTATGCCAAGGCGCGCTTTCCAACACCAGACTGCGAGATCGAGGTCTTCTTTGGCGCACGGCTCATCGCAGTGCAGGGACACCAGGCCCGCGACTGCTGCTGCCAGGAGCCGGATGTGCAGAGAAAAGTGTAAAGGGACCCGGGAAGAGGCGCCACGGCAAGCGGAGGAGCCCGCGCCGTGACTCCCGCCCGCTGTCAGCTGCCAAGCTGTCGTCCTGACAGCCCGGAGAGGAGGAAAACGTACGCGATCGGCCCAGCCCCCAAGCACCGCAAGCGATCTCAAAATTGTTCAAATTTGTGTTTTATTAGAGTGTGATCATTAAAAAATGCATACATTTGCACAAAAGAGTCTTTCCTCCTCACTCAGTCAATGTAGCGCCACTTGCCCCGCCTCAGAGCCGTGCAGAGCCGCTGCCCACACAGGTTATAGCCGCGCAGCACTCGCTGGCGCATCCTACGACCAAGCCGCTAAAGCTGCTATGTCAGTTCCTGAGCACGTGGAAAACTATTCCAGGAATCTCGCGCTGGTAACTCGGTGTGATAGAGCGTGGGTACGCCCTTCAATTCTGACGCAGACCACCCCGTTTCAACACCGTAGTGCAGACTCTAACATTGCCTCGAAATGCCCTGGTCCTGAGAACAGCGATAGAACGAGTCCCTCCGAGCGAGCTGGAGAGCGGGTTTTACAGCCTCAATTTTGTGGTGCCCTAGAGAGATGGAGGACTCTGCCCGATTCTAGATCTCAGGCCATCAGGATGATAACGCTGAAACAGATCCTGGCGCGAATTCGCCCCGGGGACTGGTTGTGTCCGTGAATTTAAAGGACGCGTACTTTCACATTCAGATAGCACCGTATTACAGACGCTTTCTGAGATTTGCTTTCGAGGGCACAGCGTACCAGTACTCTGTTCTCTCGTTTGGGCTGGCTTTGGCCCAGCGCACTTTCTCGAAGCGCATGGACACAGCTCTCGCACCCCTCAGAGCGAGCGGGATGCGCATTCTCAATTATTTGGATGACTGGCTGATCTTAGCTCAGTCACGGGACACACTATAGCCAGCCATATAGACAAACTGCTTCGTCACTTGGAGTTCTTGGGGCTATGTGTGAATGTGCTTAAGAGCATTCTCGCCCCGAGTCAATCTATAACGTATCTGAGAGTGTGCTTCAACTCGGTGGAGATGCGCGCTCGCCTCTCTCGGGAGCGCTTGACGGCCACTTTGTCTTCCCTGCGCCATTTCAGACTGGGCAGCTATGTTCACTTGAAGGAATTTCAGAGGCTGCTGGGACTCGGTATGTCATCTGGGGGCGTACGATCCAAGGCTCTGTACAAGCAGTCAGCGAATCTCCTGCTATGGACGGACCGTCACTTTCTCTCCATCAGAGCAGCGCACATCCCCGGTCTCCTCCTTTTTAGGAAGGGGATTCCTCAAGAAGAGTGGAGGCTGCATCCCGAGTCGGTTCGGATGATTTGGACCTGCTACGGGAGAGCGGAGGTGGATGTTCGCCACAAGCAAGAACGCGCACTGCCCGCTGTTCTTCTCCCTGTCTCACTCCCGGCTGGAAGGGGACACTCTGACATCGCACTGGCCAGAAGCCAGGCTGTATGCATTCCTCCGATCAAGATAATGCAGCTGGTGATATGCAAGATCAGGGAGGAGGTGGTTTCGGTGACACACCTGGCGGGCAATCGATCAGTAGGCACGCGCTGGTGGTGAGTTTTCTTAAAGGGTTAGTTCACCCAAAAATGAACCCCCGAGGCATCCTAGGTGTATATGACTTTCTTCTTTCAGACGAATCCAGTCTGAGTTATATTAAAAATTGTCCTGGCTATACCAAGCTCTATCATTGCAGTCAGCAGGTGTTGCAGTTTTTCAGCCCAAAGAAGTGAAATAACAGCGCCCATCCATAAAAAAATGGCTCCGGGGGGTGAACAAAGGCCTCCTGTAGCGAATCGATGCGTTTTTGTAAGAAAAATATCCATATTCAAAACGTAATACTCACTTGAATCTAGCTTGCGCTCACTGTTGTAAACGGAAGCAGTTCCGGGCGGATGACGTATGAGGTTAGCACTGCGCATGCGCCGCTCAGAAGTGACGCACGCGGAAGCGCAGGGGAGAGATCAAAACAAAACAACGGTCACGAATTAGAAGTACAAAACGAGGATTTGTAAAGAAGAATGTCAGAGGATTTCGATATAAGCCAAGAGGAGACTGGTTTTCCTTTGCTAAAGTAATGAAACTCTGCTTCCTTTGATCCTGTAAGCAAACGTTGCTTTTCACGAGACTCACCAGCGCATGCGCAGACTGAATTAAGTCTGCCATTCTATCAAATGTTACATAACCAATTAATCTTCGGCTTTACATTGTTAACTTTAATGCAGATTTTATTAGCTGTCAATCACTCAGTCACTGCTTTCCACTGTCAGGTGACAGGGAGCTAACTACCGCTGGGAATGTAAAGGGCTGAAGAAGAGAGAAAATGAAAAGAACACTGACAGATTTCTTTTGTAAACCACCTAAAGTTACAAATAATGGTGCTGGTGATAGCGATCATGTGGTGAATGTTGATCCACCAGCCGAAAAGAAGGTGTACAGTTTTCGGCGAGAATGGTTGAAAGACTTCGAGTGGCTTCGCTATGAAAATGCACTGTGCTCTATTCAAGATTCAAGATTCAAGATTTTTTATTTGTCACATACATGGTTATATAGGGAATATATGACCAGCAGTGAAATGTAGGTCAGGTCCGCTCCATGGACAGTACAATTATTAAAGAATACAAACACAAGAAAATTATATATAAATATAGGTATGGAAAAAGTAAGATAAAAAATAAGAATAAAATAAAATGCACAGGACAATATACTGTAGGCTTAATAAATATTTAGATGACCAGGAATGTACAATAGAAGAATGTGCAAACAGGTTGTACATGGGTAGTTCCATAGCAGCAATAGAGGTAAAAAAAGTAATAAATAAAATATTACAGAAATTGCTGTGTGCAAGTGACAATGTCTGTATATTACGTGTCTTACTGATAATTAAGTGAAGTCATGTTGGTGTTAAGAGACTGAGTTTGAGTTTAGGAGCACTCTATGCACTACTTTCACTGTAAAAAGCCTGTGGGACGGCGTTTGCAGGTAACAGTGTTCGTCACTGAATCTACACATTTTGTAATTGTTGTTTTACGATGTGCAGTTTGACATTATCATGCACGCATACATAGTGTTGTTTTTGGCGGCCTGTTATTAGAAATGGATATTATATAATAGCTGCTTTTTTGAACATTTTAGCAATTTAAAAATATTAAAAAATGATTTTTTTTACACGGCACCTCGGTTGGGAAACACTGTTCTAAATCTTTTTTAATTATAGTCATCGTCACATGACCAGCATTTACGTTGCGTCTCGTCTCGTTTTCGTCACGTGATAAAGGTTCGTTGATGACGATATTTAGTCATAATTTCTTTGACGAAAGCAACACTATGCATACATGACGTGATGAAGTCTAGTAGAGTGCGTTCTTTCTCTGCATGATTCATTCTATTAAAATGCATCACAAAATTCAAGATATGGGGCCTTTATATCATTTCATATAGTTAATCAATACCACAAGAAGAGTGCCATTTTTTCCTCCAAAAATCAGCATGATTACAAATGTGATATTGATTTTATACAACTGTTCAATAAACAAGAGGTTAATATTAAGAGACTTACGTTTTAGACACCATATTGCCTGTTTTTGCTCTATTTCGCCAACAAAAATAATTTTG
>NW_015541091.1:9163-11425 GCF_001515605.1 Sinocyclocheilus anshuiensis | reverse complement strand
ATTAATGGCACACGTCATTACGTCCCCACGTGACGCCATCCGACGTCCCCTCCGGAATTTCACACATAAACATATAGTTCATCTTCGTGATGATGCCATGTACAGTTTTCGGCGTTTCATTTTTAATTTTATGAAAGCTTCAAGTGCAGTTAATTCTCTGTTTACATGGTAGATTCTTAATCAGAGTATTGTCTTAATCGTATTAAAATCGGAGTATTGTTGTCCATGTAAACATACTCAGTGACTTGCTGCCACCTACTGGCGGTTTTAATTTCACATGTAAAGTTTCAAATATTTCAGTTATCAGTGTTCAACATTTTATGTTAACAATATTAAAACATTTATGCATGTGTAACTCCATGTTAACTGCATTCATGTCTTGCATTAATCAGTGTGTAAATGCATCTAATGTTTTTAGATGCAATGTCTTGCATTGCAAAGATAAATTTTATTGATACTTTCATTTGCTTGATAACAGCCCAAATGTCTTATTATAATTGACTGATTAAATATAAGAATTTGACTCAAATGATAATGCACACTTTTAGAAAAAATGGCTTTAAGGTAAAAATGAATAAATAATAAAATAATTTAAATAATAATTATAAATAATAAAAAAATGTATTAACTTATTGGAAAAGATTAATTTCTGTCACTGCTGTGAACTGACCACCACACAGAATATGAAGAATATCAAAAACTTTAGGAGTCAGCTGTCCACTGTAGTCCTTAAGATATCAGCACAGTAACACTCAATTTCGACCCCTGGGATTTATATGCATTTTCTGTGGACAGCGATTGTGTTCACTTCGGACCCGGTGACTGCAGCGTCACTCTCCGGCCGAGACTGGGCTACATGCCTAAATGACTATCTACCCCCTCAGAGCGCAGTTTCCCCCGCAGTTTCGCTGTCTGCCCTGTCTTCTGAGTCATCGACCTCGCGTGATTCGGATGCTCAGATTTTGGGCTATCACGGCTGTTATACGAGCCAAGGTTTGGAATGTCCTTTGCACATTAGGGCCCACTCAACAAGAGCTATCGCCTCCTCCTGGTCGTGGTCGAGAGGTATGTCTTCAGGATATATGCTTTGCAGCCGGCTGGTCTTCTCAGAATACCTTCGCCAGGTTTTACAAGCTGGATACTCAGTCCTTAGCCTCCCAAGTGCTGTCAGTGAGTGACTGATTCACATTTATGCTACCTCTATTCATGTGTTTGCTGCCTCGCACATTATTTACTCTGCGCAGCCCTATATGCTATTGTTGCTGTTGTCTGCCCTGTACTCAGGTTTCGCTGTCTGCCCTGTCTTCTGAGTCATCGACCTCGCGTGATTCGGATGCTCAGATTTTGGCGTGCCCCGTCAGGGCTTGAGGATTTTCATTGACCGTTCGGCCAGCTTTCGGCAATCTGACCAGCTTTTAGTGTGCTACGGTGGTTGTGCGAAGGGCCGGGCAGTGTCAAAAAGGAGGCTTTCCCACTGGATTGTGGACACTTTCACGGCTGTTATACAAGCCAAGGTTTGGAATGTCCTTTGCACATTAGGGCCCACTCAACAAGAGCTATCGCCTCCTCCTGGTCGTGGTCAAGAGGTATGTCTATTCAGGATATATGCTTTGCAGCCGGCTGGTCTTCTCAGAATACCTTCGCCAGGTTTTTTTACAAGCTGGACGCTCAGTCCTTAGTCTCCCAAGTGCTGCCGGTGAGTGACTGATTCACGTTTATGCTACCTCTATTCATGTGTGTTTGCTGCATCACACAGTAATTACTCTGCGTAGCCCTATATGCTATTGTTGCTGTTGTCTGCCCTGTACTCAGTGCAGCTCCTGCTATTCAATGTCTAATTCAATTGGTGTACCATCATCATCTTGTGTTATACTGCTGCTTAACACCTTTATCTCTGTGCAGCCCCCCTCACAATACTGTGGTTGTTGTTGCTTCTGCCCTGTTTCTCAGCGCAGCATACATTATCACTGACCAGATATGCAAATTCAGTATACCTGGGCTTTAGACGCTCATTGGCTTATCTCCACCTATCAGCTGCGAGCCCGCCTAACAAGCATCGCTATTGGTTGTGGGAATCGTGTGTTCTATATTTGCTGAGTATGCGACTTGTGCAGACTGCTCGTAGCCTCTCTCATGGCGGGATTGAATATCGTTCCCATAACGGAGAAATGTCTCCCTGATGTCTCGTGAAAGCTCGAGAGGGAACGTCTCCGGTTACTATCGTAACCTCGGTTCCCTGAGAGCGGGAACGAGACATCACGG
>NW_015541091.1:8734-9142 GCF_001515605.1 Sinocyclocheilus anshuiensis | reverse complement strand
CTCCCCCCTCAGAGCGCAGTTTCCCCCGCAGTTTCGCTGTCTGCCCTGTCTTCTGAGTCATCGACCTCGCGTGATTCGGATGCTCAGATTTTGGCGTGCCCCGTCAGGGCTTGAGGATTTTCATTGACCGTTCGGCCAGCTTTCGGCAATCTGACCAGCTTTTAGTGTGCTACGGTGGTTGTGCGAAGGGCCGGGCAGTGTCAAAAAGGAGGCTTTCCCACTGGATTGTGGACACTTTCACGGCTGTTATACAAGCCAAGGTTTGGAATGTCCTTTGCACATTAGGGCCCACTCAACAAGAGCTATCACCTCCTCCTGGTCGTGGTTGCGAGGTATGTCTATTCAGGATATATGCTTTGCAGCCAGCTGGTCTTCTCAGAATACCTTCGCCAGGTTTTACAAGCTGGA
>NW_015541091.1:0-5346 GCF_001515605.1 Sinocyclocheilus anshuiensis | reverse complement strand
CTCATGGCGTCTGCTGCAGCGGTATGTCATCTGGGCTTACTACACATGCGCCCCCTGCAATTATGGTTGAAATCTCGAGTCCCTTGGACGGCGTGGACTTTGGGCCGTTTGCGCATCGCGGTCTCCCGCGGCTGCATCGAAGCTCTGAGGCCGTGGCGCAACCCAGATCTCTTCAGCCGGGGGGTTCCCCTGGGCTTGGTGACGTCGCGCGTTGTGGTCACGACGGACGCATCGACTCGCGGCTGGGGAGCAGTGTGCGAGGGCATGCCAGCTTCGGGGCTGTGGTCAGAACCCCAGAGCCGGTGGCACATAAACCGCTTGGAGCTGGAAGCAGTGTTCTTAGCTCTAAAGGATTTTCGGCCGCAGCTGGAACAGCGACAGGTACTGATTCGCACCGACAACATGTCCGTGGTCTCGTACATAAATCACCAAGGAGGCGTACGTTCCAGGGCTTTGTACAAGCATGCTCTGAAATGGGGAGTGTTTGTGAAATGGTGCCATGATGTTCATATCGACCCGGCTGCTTGCTCCGTGTCGGATGTGCTGCGTTTTCTACAGTACAGACTGGATAGTGGATCTCTGCCATCAACACTGAAAGTCTATGTGGCCGCTATTGCCTCGTTTCGTTCCCCGCTGGGCAGGCAATCGATCTGTAGGCACGCGCTGGTGGTGAGTTTCCTTAAGGGAGCGATGAGATTGCATCCCCCGCGTCCGCCTTCAGTCCCGCCCTGGGACCTAGAGGTGGTGTTAAGAGCTCTTTCACAGCCACCATTCGAGCCTTTAGCATCCGTTAATATGAAGGAGTTATCTCTCAAAACTGCACTTCTTCTTGCCCTCGCTTCGGCTAAGCGCATAGGGGATTTACATGCGTTTTCTGTGGACAGTGACTGTATTCGCTTCGGACCCGGTGACTGCAGCGTCACTCTCCGGCCGAGGCCGGGCTACGTGCCTAAATCACTATCTACCCCTTTCAGAGCGCAGACTGTTTCGCTGTCTGCCCTGTCTTCTGAGTCATCGACCTCGCGTGATGCGGACGCTCAGATTTCGGTGTGCCCCGTCAGGGCTTTGAGGACTTACATTGACCGTTCGGCCAGCTTTCGGCAGTCTGACAAGCTTTTCGTGTGCTATGGGGTGGTTGTACGAAGGGCCGGGCTGTGTCAAAACAGAGACTTTCCCACTGGATTGTGGATGCTATCACAGCTGCTTATACGAGCCAAGCTTTTGCCTCCTCCTTGGCGTGGTCAAGAGGTATGTCGATTCAAGATATATGCTTTGTATCCGGCTGGTCTTCTCAAAATACCTTCGCCATGTTTTACAAGCTGGACATTCAGTCCTTAGCTTCCCAAGTGCTGTCGGTGAGTGCTTGATTCACGTTATGCTACCTATATTTGTGTGTGTTATCTGCCTTGCACAGTTACTACTCTGCGCAGCCCTCTATGCTATTGTTGTTGTTGTCTGCCCTGTACTCAGTGCAGCTCCTGTTATTCAATGTCTAATTCGTGTACCATCATCATGTTATGTGTTATGCTGCTTAACACAGTTATCTCTGTGCAGCCCCGTCTATACTGTTGTTGTTGCTTCTACCCTGTTCTCAGAGCAGCCTACATTATTACTGGCCAGATATGCAAATTAAGTATACCTGGGCTTTAGACGCTCATTGGCTTATCTCCACCTATCAGCTGCGAGCCCGCCTAACAAGCATCGCTATTGGTTGTGGGAATCGTGTGTTCTATATTTGCTGAGTATGCGACTTGTGCAGACTGCTCGTAGCCTCTCTCATGGCGGGATTGAATATCGTTCCCATAACGGAGAAATATCTCCGTGATGTCTCGTGAAAGCTCGAGAGGGAACGCTCCGGTTACTATCGTAACCTCGGTTCCCTGAGAGCGGGAACGAGACATCACGGTGGTCGCCGTGTTCGCTGCTCGATCAGCTAAGCTGCGTTCAGTATCAGATTCTGACGTAATTGTCGCGTGCACCGCATTTTATACTGCCGCTCGAGCTCGTCAGTATTTGCATGCGATTTGCATACTTCGCGACAATTGGCCAGTCAACTGGACTGGCGTGAGCCAATAGGACTTCAGGAAAGGTTGGAAGGGAAGGAGTTCTCATAGCAGAGAAACCTCCGCAATGTTTTGTTCCCGCTCTCAGGGAGCCGAGGTTACGATAGTAACCGGAGACGTTTTTCAGTTACATTGGCTTCCTGTACGGTATCGCCTTCATTACAAAATTTTGTTGCTCCCCTACAAAATGTTACATGTTGGTTCTGTTTAGTTCCGTTTTGATTTTGGCCCTGTCCACACGAACACGGAATGTATAGCATATTTTTTAAT
Organism: Sinocyclocheilus anshuiensis; assembly: GCF_001515605.1. Classification (NCBI taxonomy): domain Eukaryota; kingdom Metazoa; phylum Chordata; class Actinopteri; order Cypriniformes; family Cyprinidae; genus Sinocyclocheilus; species Sinocyclocheilus anshuiensis. The sequence goes on along the minus strand of NW_015541091.1, from coordinate 3,013 downwards.
AAGGCAACAATATATGATAGATACGATAGGACAAAGCAAATACAGTGCAGCACGAACTGTTTTTATACAGTCTATGAGCACGAAGCGCTTACAATGTGCGCATCCGGTGTGCAGAATGATGCGCTTGAAGCCTGAAGCAACCTGGCGTCACAGCCTGCACACCGGATGCGCACATTGTACGTGCTTCGTGTTAAAAACTGCAAAGCACAAAGTGAAGAGAAATTGATGCGTAGTGTATTATATCTGTGCAACAGTTATTGAGCCTTTCTTTTAACAGTTTTAAATTTCAGTTACTGTGCACATTAAAAACAATTTATAGTCTTTTCTACGCCCGTGTTTTGTTCTCACAGACACCCGGTAGCAAGTAACAAAACAACATTAAACTCCGGCAAGAAGATAAAGTCCTTTTTGCAAAATCATAGACATGTATTTACAAATCAAGTATAATGGGAACACAGAATGATCTTGGGAGAGCTTTACCGAGCTGACTGCTGTACACGAACGCGACCAGTGTTTAAAGGCTGAACGAATGGCTGACAGCCACAGCGGAGAAAAGGTAAAATTAATATTTATTTATTTATTTTGCTCATTCTGTTATAATAAAAAAATGTAAAATAAAACAACATCTTTTGATAGCTGCTGTTATTAAAAGAAAAGAGTGGCAGACTAAATACTAAGGCCCTGTCCACACGAATGCAGTTATTTTTAAAACCGCAGCTTTTTCTATGCGGTTAGGCCGTTTGTCCACACGCAAACGCAGCACCAGTTCACTGAAACAAAACTTTTTCGAAAACGCCTGCCAGGGTGAAGATTTTCAAAAACTCCGGTTGCAGTGTTATCGTGTAGACTTTTGGAGTTTTTGGCTTGTGACGTCAGCGTCTGCGCTGTTATCTCCACCTACTGGAGACTTTTTCAGGCTTCTGATTGGCCAACATGGCTTTACGGTTGAGATTATATCGCCATCTGTTGGTTTGGCATGCTCTTGACAGTGCTTCATAGCATGCGTTTGCATTTTCATGTGGACGGAGATTTTTTTAAAAAGGGAAGAAGGAAAAACTGTTTATAAAAATACCAGTGTACGTGTGGACATGGCCTTATACTGCCTCTCGAACGTGTCAGTATTTGCATGTGATTTGCATACTTCGCAACAATTGGCCAGTCATTTGAGTTGACTGGAAATTTTACTTCAGGAAAGGTTGGAAGGGAAGGTGTTCCCATAACGGAGAAATCAGGGAACATATGGCGCTTTTCCACTGCGTGGTACGACTTGGCTCGGTACGGCAAGGCACGGTTCGCGTTTCCACTGCAGTTCAGTACCGCTTTAGAGTGGGCGGGATTATTCACATGTCGTTATAGTTGCGCCGCCTCTACTACCACGACTCCTAAAAACAACTTTTTCATTCCGCATCGCCCCATCAAGCTCTCGCTGGATCCGCTCCTCTGCTATCAACGAGAGGAACGTCTGTACTTCTGCAACAGACAACAAAACTTTTTAGTTGTTAAAAAAAAGGTGGGCTCGTTCAAAACAGTTGCATTCGATCCTTCGCTGGCTGTGCTGATTTAAATCTAGCGGTTCTTTTGTGTTTGTGTCGCAAGTTCAGTGACGTAGGTAGTGACGATTCTCTCCGGCCAATCCGTGATCAGCAGAGTTTACACGTCACATTTTGCTAACGGTACGGTTCACTTGGAACCCCAACCGAAGTGGTACTAAAAAAAGTACCAGGTACCAGGCACTACTGTACCCAGTGGAATACCCCCCGAAAGTGAACCGTACCGAGCCGTACCATGCAGTGTAAAAGCGCCACTAGGTTACGATAGTAACCGGAGACGTTATGCGTCATGAATATTTTTGTATGGTATTGCCAGAAGACAGAGAGACTGTAAATGTTAAATCCGTATATCTGATGCAGGTTAATTTTATACACTAGCATTTATCGTTAGATTATCTTAATGCTAACACACATACACCAAAAGCCACAAAGCTTTAAGTGTCGTAGTAATCGTAGTTAAAATTCATTAAAGATCTAGACAGATAGATAGATAGATACTCACCTCGGACATGTTCACAGATCATAAGATAAGCAAGGAGAGCAACACTGGGACACAGCACCTTACAGCCCATCTTGTTTATGTCGGTGAATGCCAGCTCCAAACAAGGCCAATGTTATTTGTTTTTTTCGCAACTAATAAATATAAAGACAGCTTAGCGTAAGGAAATGCGCTTTTAAAATGTGTACTTTTTTAATAATTAAACGTCAACACATTCAGTACAACAACAAAAGATACGAGAGGTTCACATGAGAAAAACCTGCTAGCCGCTAGCATAACAATCAAAATGGGGTTTAAATTAACATGCCACATTATTAGACAACTTACACATGATCTGAACGAATGCAAAATAATAGGCTTAATTAATCAACCAAGCTTCATTTAATTTTCTTATAAGGCTATTCGTTAACGTTGCGCTAAAATAATGTTAACGTACGCAGCGCGTATGAAGGGCGTAATGGCCATTGGACACTGGCTTCATCTGTTAATTTAATAGTCGATAACAGAAACCCTAATCTAACTCGACACACGTAAAATACGATTTTGAAATAACAAATAATTTTACATAAAATAAAATAATGTAGTGATATCTTTTATTTTTTTGTGGATAATTTCTTTTTAAAATGTCGAGGACCTTGTGGTAGATAGGCTAATCTATACACAGAGAAGTGAAAATTAAATCCTTGTTTTAAGCAACCTTACCTTCGGGTGTTTTTAGAAGATTTCTCGGTGCTCCCTGTTCAGTGCTGGATTCAGACTGAGGCACATAAAGGTAGGGCAGGGAAATCGATTCCAAAAAGAATCGATTCCGCAATTCCGAGGCGTTGGGAATCGAGAGTCGAATCCATCAAAGGGAATCGACTCCTCATTCAGAGCCCTTTTCAGTTCAACAACGCTTATAATATCTATGGGTGGGTGCTTCTCAAACGGAAGGCTGCATCCTACGAAGGCTGCACACATTTAA
>NW_015541090.1:194850-206652 GCF_001515605.1 Sinocyclocheilus anshuiensis | reverse complement strand
CAATTAATCGCAACATGAGAATTTGATACCGGCATATCCCTACTTCATATGCATGAGTTTTCTAATTCAATTAACTCACGTGATACAGTTGCACTTGAGTGATGAAGAGCTCCGTGAAAGAACCCCATGAAACTACAGTTCGACAAAACAGCTCAAATCCGCATGAGGAAGTTAACATAGCATGGCTGCATCAACAAATGTGTTTTCACTATCGGGTAGGTTTAGGGTTGGGTTTGGTGTAGGGGATATTTCCAACACGATAGAGCATTAACCTTTAGGGACACTCCCCGGATTTTTTAAGTCTGAACAGCCTCTCAATACGTACCTCAAGCAGCGTAATAAAAACGCAGGAATACGTGCCTGTACCAACATATTAAAAATGTGCCACGGTCACATACTGAATGTGTGTTTTAGTGCCACTCTCTGGACATTTCACTTTGAAACTGCCGCAAAACATGCAGTAAGGTACCTAATAACGGTGTTGCAGAAATGTATTTAGAGGCACGTATTTCCAATGAGCCTGGGTTGAAAAATTTATGGCGGCTGTAATAAAAACTTTTTTCTTCGATGCGAATGAAAACAGTTAAACAGTTTGTTGTGTGAATGATTCAGTGACTTATTCAAAAACGCAGCCATTTTCATTTATTAATTAATCAGTGTTTTGAACAAATTGGTTAAATGAATGATTCAATGACTCACTAATACAGACAGTCACTTGTCACCACTCTAGTGATGGGAAGTTTGGATCATTTTACTGTCTCTCATTCATCAAAATGAACAAATCTTTATTCAAATAATTTTGTTCATTTAAAAGGCTTTATACTTTTAACAGCCAAATTCCCTGAACACATCCACCTACACAATCTTGATCATTGTAACAACATTCGTAGGTCGGGAAGAAGGAGGCGGGAACCGGCGAACATTCAAAGAAAACTTTAATAATAAAATAAACACAAAATAGCGCGACAGCCCCTCGCGGACGACTGTCACGCACAAACAGAACCAAAACACAAAATAAAGTCCAGGCCTGGTCCTCTCTCGTCCAACAATGTCGTCACTCCTCCTTTTATACTTCCGGAGCTCCTCCGTGGGACTCGAGACCAGTGAGTGGCGCAGGTGTCGTGCATTAGCATTTACTCCACTGGCCTCGCTCCGTTCCCACGGCTCTCGGCCCCACCCCTCTCATCACAATCATATTCCGAATTAAGAAATCATTATAATACAGCCAAAGATAATTCACTAACCTACTCACAGAATAATGTAACCTGCAAAAAAAGTCCCACCACTACTATTCACTCACTACCTGGAGCCCTGGAATTGATTATGTACTGTACTGAGGAGCTCAATTTGTAGAGATGCTTTCCAGGTGTGTATGTGTAAGATTTAGTACAAGGGACTTGTGGTCCTTGAGCTACAAGTCACGAGTGGCCTTGTCCTACATCATTAATTCAACACACACCCACATACCGTTTCAATTATGAACTATGTTTGGGTGAACTATTCCTTTAAAGTAACATCCTCTGATTGATCGTACTAAAGGTTATTTGTGGTAAACACATGAACAGCTTGAGAGTTCATTACTGTATGGACTGCTGTGCTGCTATAGCTTTCTAGCACAGTGTGCCCACGCTTCTCTGCTCTAATATCTACCTCATTACAACGAGCTTCACAGAAGGAATGAAGGTTCCTACATTTTTAAAAAGGTACTTCAACAGTCCTTTGGATGACAAATGTTTCTAAGTAGAGCCATTAACATTCAAAGGACCCCCTGTAAGCTAAAAGGGTTCTCTGCAGCTCCACACGGTTCTTGGCATATCAACTCCTTTTTAGTCTTTTAGCTTCTTAAGGTTCTTGGGTACAACAAAATTCTCTGATCAAATATGACAAGGTTTATGAAACAGTTATATTTTGGAGTGACTAGTTTTACTTTTCTATTCGCCAGTTGCATTATATTACAATGCTGCATGCAAACATGTTAATTCTTGTTTTCTTATAACTATACACTATCTTTTACAACTATCATTACAATATAAACCTGAACATAAGAGCCCTTTGTCTGTCATGTTGTGATTCCATATTTTTATTCCAGCCCTTTGTAAGGTGTTGTTTTAACCCTATCCAAAGGTTTTTGAATATATTTTTCTTCTTTAAGAGCAGAAAGCCAATCTATTTTCTTTGGACGTTTAACCTTAAGAAGATCTAGGACTTATCTTCACTATCATCCCACAGGCATGCAGGAAGCTACAATAACACACTGTATTGCAGGAACAATCAAACCATACCTCTCTTGACAGTAGGAAATCTCATTCAGCAATTACATTTAACTTGTTATTATCAGGCAGAGGTTGAATGCTGTACTGCATACAAATGTCTTGACTGTTGCACTAGTGGCATTTTCATTCCACATATGGGAGAATAACTGATTTTTTATACACATCAGCCATTCAACTGAAGAAGACAAAATTATCAGACAAAAAGTAAAAAAATAAATAAAAAAACGTATAAAAAGTACTAACATTCAAAGGACCCCCTGTAAGCTAAAAGGGTTCTCTGCAGCTCCACACGGTTCTTGGCATATCAACTCCTTTTTAGTCTTTTAGCTTCTTAAGGTTCCTGGGTACAACAAAATTCTCTGATCAAATATGACAAGGTTTATGAAACAGTTATATTTTGGAGTGACTAGTTTTACTTTTCTATTCGCCAGTTGCATTATATTACAATGCTGCATGCAAACATGTTAATTCTTGTTTTCTTATAACTATACACTATCTTTTACAACTATCATTACAATATAAACCTGAACATAAGAGCCCTTTGTCTGTCATGTTGTGATTCCATATTTTTATTCCAGCCCTTTGTAAGGTGTTGTTTTAACCCTATCCAAAGGTTTTTGAATATATTTTTCTTCTTTAAGAGCAGAAAGCCAATCTATTTTCTTTGGACGTTTAACCTTAAGAAGATCTAGGACTTATCTTCACTATCATCCCACAGGCATGCAGGAAGCTACAATAACACACTGTATTGCAGGAACAATCAAACCATACCTCTCTTGACAGTAGGAAATCTCATTCAGCAATTACATTTAACTTGTTATTATCAGGCAGAGGTTGAATGCTGTACTGCATACAAATGTCTTGACTGTTGCACTAGTGGCATTTTCATTCCACATATGGGAGAATAACTGATTTTTTATACACATCAGCCATTCAACTGAAGAAGACAAAATTATCAGACAAAAAGTTAAAAAAAAAAACGTATAAAAAGTACTCGTTCTGTTATTTGTGTTTAAAATTCACTTTAACAGCAATGCTCAGTGCAGGTTATATAAACATCCTTTTAATGAATCCACGAGAACAGGCAAGAGTGTTGTCATTTCCTGTTTTTAAAGAGCCCAAGAGTTAAACCCAGCAGACATTTCACTCTCTCTCTTACTGACACACACAAACACACACACACACACACACACACACGTTTATTAGGGCTGTAAAAGGAAGATGGCTGGTCTGGGATGAAACAACCTCACCCTGCATGTCTCATTCATCTCCCTCTCAGCAGCTCAAATTGTGTTCATACATGCTGTGTGATTTGTTTATATGTATGTTTACATTATGAGTGTGTGTGTGTGTGTGTGTGTGTGTAAATACTGTTATTGGTAGTGAGTAAATTGTTGTGGATAAAATTAAAAGTTAAAGAACATTTTTAACTTTTTGCCATGTAAATAACTAAGCACACTCACATTCCGGAATGTTAGACTGATGCATTAATGACATTTTCCATGAAATCACATCTTCAGATTTAATAAAAAAAATAAGAATAACGGAATGGAAGAACTGATCTGTTTCTAAGAAAGCCAAAAATCTTGATTACATCTGCTTGTTGGCCCATCAACAACAATCATCCAAACATATATTGTTCCCTCATGGCTACAACCAAAGCAGCAAAGTGACTATTTCTATTTTATTTTACTAGTACTCCACCTGTGTATTCTAGTTAATTTTCTTCTGTGGTCTGACTAGTAAAATGACAAGTCACAGCAAGTAGTTAACAGTAAGCATTACTATTAGCACTACAACTGGTATGTACAGTGTACTTTATACTGTATGTTAGGTGACTAAATATCTTATTTTTCTTTAAAAGACTGCCATCAATTTAAAATGATATCTAAAGTAAGTACATAGTAAAAATTAATTAATTCAATACATAAGCGTTTTAAAAGTAATTTGCTGGGCTGATGCTGCTGTCTTACCCCAGTCTGAGCGAAGCAGCAAACCGACTGTTATTTTATAATAACAGACTGTTATTTTATAACATTATAATATGCATGCAGCATTCCAACATACTATATAGAGCAAGAGTGCTTTGGCCGACCCATTCCCTGCAGTTCCTACTTCATAATAAAGGCATAGATGTCTTAAAATCTTAAAAGTCAACTTTGTACAATAAAAATGGAGTGAGGAATGTAAATGTATATTGTTTTTAATTTTGTATGTTTTGTTGGCACTGCACTGTACCTCAGGCGAGGCACATCTGATTCACAAGGATCTTCCCTCAACTAGCAACTTCAAAGTGGATTTATTGGTTGCCATGCTCATTTCCTTTGAGAAACCGATAGACCTCACAACACATGGCCCAGATTTGCACTCACACAGCCTGGTCCTATTAAAGCATGTTTCAACATCTCAGTTTATGGCGCGTATGAACTTAAAAGCCTTTTAATGGTTCTTTTAAACATTTAACACTCCTTCAGGGTAATGTCAACGTAAATTATAATGAAAATGTAAAAATCACACCAACTTTAAAGGGTTAGTTCACCCAAAAAGAACAATTCTGTCATTAATTACCCTCACGTCGTTCCAAACCCATAAGACCTTCGTTCATCTTCTGAAAACAAATTAAGATATTTCTGATCAAATCGGAGAGCTCTCTGACCCTCCCATAGACAGCAACGCAACTGAAATGTTCCCAGGTCCAGAAAGGTAGCAAGGACATCGGTAAAATAGTCCATGTGACGTCAGTGGTTCAACCATAATTTTATGAAGCTACGAGAATACTTTTTGTGCGCAAAGAAAACAATAATAACATAATTTATTCAACAATTCTTCTCCCTGAGTTACCATCTGAATTGGGTTTTCACCATTTTGGAGAGTATCCACTTAACATTATCAAAGTAATCGGCGTTGTTTACGTTTAGCATGCACGCGCTGTCGACTGAACGTAAACAACGCTGATTATTTGCTGTCTATGGGAGGGTCAGAGAGCTCTCAGATTTTATAAAAAATATCTTAATTTGTGTTCCGAAGATGAAAGAAGGTCTTATGGGTTAGGAACGACATGAGGGTGAGTAATTAATGACAGAATTGACTTTTTTTTTTTTTAAATGTATTAAGGATTTTCAAATAATACAAACACTAACAATAAAAACAATCAGACAAACACACAAACAAACAAACAAACCCCCAAGCGCTGAGAATTAAATACTACATACCTGAAAATATTAATCTCTACCTGCTTAATTTAAACAAAAACATGTCAGGAAGGGAAGAGCCAAAACGCTCTTAAAATAAAAGTTCAGAGTTTTTGTAAAAAAGAGTGGAGAGGTCCCCAAAGTCTCAGAGTTTACATTTTTGGATGAACTAACCCTTTAAACACAAATCCTTCACTGAATAAAATCACTGGTTACTGAATCATCACCTGAATCACTTACTGAATATCATGTGCTGCTTGAAATTAAGCAAGAACTGTTTTGTGTACCAAAGTTTCATAATACTTCAGTAAAAGTTCAGTAAAAATCAGCATCATTACTGGCTCGTTGTTTAAAAGACAGTATTTACATACGAAGTTTGAATAATAAACTACATTTTAATTTTAATTTTAATTTAAACAACATTAAACTATGAATTAAAATATTTAAAACACTATGATTTACCAAAACTGCATTGCTTTTTAATATACTGTTACTGTATAGTAATGCACCAAAGTTAGGGCATTTGAACAGCTTGAAATGATGCAAAAGCAGTATTCTGTAGGAAACACTGACTCATGAAATGCACACCAAAAATGTGTTTTTGGCTTGACACCCTTGACATCTGCAGTTAAACACATTAATAAGAAACGCCCTCCACACCAGCTGCTGTTGAACACAGACAGAGTGTTAAATAACATATCATATAACATATATATCATAACAATTATTGAATGCTACCTAATGTCTTGTGACCGAACACATCTGAACACACACAATAATGCTTAAATTAAACATTTTGGCCTGGTTAGCAAGACTTGTAAGTTCTCCCATCTTTTTTTATTCTTTTGCTCTTGTTGTGAGCTGCTGTATCGGTCTGGTTTCTGACCTCTTTTCTTTGTGAGCTTTGTGTTTGTTTTACTTCTGGGGTTACAGCTAAATGTTTTCATGAAGTACATCTGTCAGGGGTCACCACAGGACTCTCCACTGAATATATCAAATCTGTACTTGTCCAGTGTTTTTCAGACCAATACAAAATAAAAACTGACAGTTTTACCCGACAGTGACTTGTTTCAGCTTTAGCTGTATTTATGAGTGTAAATGTGTGAAAGAGGGATGTCGGCTCTCTCTAACACGTTAAAAAAACAATCCACATGACATTAGCAGCACTTATGTGCTCAAGATCAATGAAACTTGGTAGACCGTTGAGTTAACAGCATCACCACAGGAAATAATCAATAATATCCCTCAAACTCAAAGCACCTGAAAAGATTTCTGAACCAGAGAAGACCCCTGCAAACTAAATATATAAAGAAAGTCATACAGGTTTGGAACGACATGAGGTATGCATAATACACAACTATAGAAGATCCCGCAGCTATACACTTTTAAAAATAAAGGTGCTTCAAAAGGTTCTTCAAGCGATGCCATAGAAGAACCATTTTTGGTTCCACAAAGAACCATTCAGTCAAAGGTTTTTAAAGAACAATCTCTTTCTTACCTTTTTATAATCTGAAGAACCTTCTTTTGCCCCAAAGAACCTTTTGTGAAACAGAAAGGTTCTTCAGATGTTAAAGGTTCTTTATTGAACCATTTAGACAAAAAGGTTCTTCTATGGCATCGTGAAGCACCTTTATTTTTAAGAGTGTAGCTTCCTCTGTTTCAGCCAAATAACTAGACGTCAAGGTTATGTAACATTTCACATGCCTTCAATCATGGCTGTATGCATTTTCTAGTGTAGTTAGTTGGCATCACACTGACACGAACCCTGACCTCTCGCCAAGAACAGAGAGTGTACTATGCATAATTTATTTGTAATTAACATGTCAGACTTAATTGTATTGTGCTTAAAAAGTGTCAGCGGGGGCATAGCACAAAAAAGCATGTTCATTACGCTCAATTAGGTTTCACTGATTAAATTATCCTAGAAACATAAACCCTCAATACTCCACAACACGCACAACTATTAGCCTGTAACACTGAGCTAGCTCTAAGTTCAAAAGAATGATAAAAACCACTGTGGGCCATCACAATTAGTTTAATCTTAAAACATATGACTAGATAATATAAAACGTTTGGCCACTTGTAATGGTGCTTGAACATCTTTAGTTGGATATGAAAAGTGAGTTTTCACAGCTAAACAAGTTGATAAAATCATAATACTGATAAGAGAATACAATGAACAAAGTAAAAGAGTGCTGAGATATTAAACAGGTCATCATGAGCTAAATTTAGTTGATATCTAACATCTATTTTAAAGGTTATTGACATTAGTGATAGAAGGTTTATCACTGTAGGTTATACAACCTAGATTCACACACTTTTAAATGCAGAATTACAACACCAGTTATGGATGATGCTGTTGACTGCCTTGGGAAAAGCGTGATGTGAAAATAATATCCTTGTGGCTGTTCTTCGATCAAGCAATTCAGACACTCGCCCACAAACCCTGAGACAGCACAGGTGGGTCTCTCTTTCATCTCCCACCCCCATTACTGTGTACAACAAGACATTTGGTAATGAGCAATAACTATGAGTATGTAGATGGGCAGTGGGCCTCCCTTAGCACAAGTGCTCCGTCTGCCTCCAACTGCAATGTCACAATAACACGAAACTATATTAATTCCTAATGAAATGCAAATTGGGGCTGCAGAGAAAATGTCAGTAAATCTACAGCATAATTGTGCAAATTCACATGTTTGTAAATAAAACATACATTTACAAACCCGATTCCAAAAAAGTTGGGACACTGTACTATCTATATTCTATTGTGAATAAAATATAAGTTTATGAGATTTGTAAATTATTCCATTCCTTTTTTACTCACAATTTGTACAGTGTCCCAACTTTTTTGGAATCGGGTTTGTACATTTATTAAAAATAAACTCACATTTATTAATACATTTACATGTATTAATTAAAAATGTACATTTATGCATTCTCTGTGAAACAAACCCATGACCCTGTTGTTGCGCCATGCTCTTCTGTTTAAGTTACAGTGGTGCATATAATAATGTATCTATAACAGATTAATATAGTGGAATCAGTGATTTTGGTTTCGGATGAGGGGAACACTTGCCAAGATTAGAGTGAACTGAGCAAAACAACTGCCAATATGGTAGATGTGTTCTCATAATTCATGTTTTATCATCCCCAGTTATTAAAAACGTACAACAAGCTAATAAATAGTTCACTATATAGGGATCTTAAAGTGCTCAAAACAAGCAGATGTTGCAAACGCTCTAATGATCACTTCATGATCTTCAAAACACGAGGAGGTCAATTCATTTGGTGCTTATTTAGTTTAGATTTAATTAATTGAGTGTAAAACACTAGGTCCAATTTATGGAACACTGTAGGGCTGCACGATTATGACAAAAATCATAATTGTCGATTATTCCCTTGAAATTGCAATTGCGATTATTAATTACGATTATCACAATTTACATTGAATGATGTTTATACCATTGTTTGATGCAACTGCATGCTGTATTTTTATATGAAAATAAACAAGCTGAAAACACTCTAATTGAAAAACCTTTAGCGCTTTTCTATAGTATTAAGCATGCCGTATTTTTATATGAAAATAAACAAGCTGAAAACACTCTAACTGAAAAACTTTTAGTGCTTTTCTATATAGTATTAAGCCTCAAAAGTCAACTATACATCGGATTGGTTTCTTCTTTAAATGATAAAAAAGTAAAAATATGAATGGTATTATAATGTTATACTAAAACTAAAACAATGGAAAAACCCTTAAGATAACATGTAGAAAGAAAAAAACATATCTTAAGCGTGCAGAATAACATGAGTGGACTTTGAACGATTAATTGCCACTTTGAACGATTACGTAATTGTGGCATCCATAATTGTAATCGCAATTAGAAATTTGATTAATTGTGCAGCCCTAGAACACTGATTCTAAAATACTGCATTCAAACTGCACAATTCTTTTATTTACTTACAAAAGCATTAACACACTGGTGTTTTACATTGGATGAGGCCCAGGGGAGTTTCTTATAGAAATACTCATACTACGTATAATGTGTTTATGCTTTACAGCTCTGCAGATCTGGGTGTTTTTGTCTGTTTCTGCTAAAGTGAATTTCCCTCAACCAACAAACACACACCCACCACTCATACATACACTCCCTAAAACACTCACACATACACGGTTCCAGTTGCAGAAACACAAAGCTTTATTGTTAAAGTCTGAGTTAGTCATAGCCCACACAGTCCTGTTAAGGCTTGCATGCAGCTGAAAACACCATCATGAACATGAGTCGGGAATTTTTGTGCTTCTGAGAGACTGAACATATTTTGAAAAATTACTTTAAACATCTTTAAACATTTTAGGCAAAAATAAACAGTCAGTTTATTAATGACAAAAATACAAAAGGTTTGGGAAAAAAGATTTAATAACCCTACTAGCATTAAATAAAAATGCAAAAATAATGACTGTTTTCAAACAGGTTTTACAAACACTGCCCAGTCTGCCATCGGTCAGGCAAACAGACAGTCCTGCCCCAAACTCCCACTATTGAGATAGCTGCTTTGGACTGGTGGGGACGCTCAAACAAATAGACCAATGTTTTGAAAATGCCATGGGCCATTTGGTGTTAGCTATTTTTGATGAAATATTAGCAACCAGAGACATTCATGTCTAGTACAAGGGTGTGGTGTTTTGTTTATGCTTGTTAAAGTGCTGCTTTTAAAAACCACTGTCTCTCTGGACTGTAATCTATGTGTTTGAGAACTCAGGGCTGGTGGGAGAAAACAATGTGGAGAAAGACAATATCAAAATTTGCAAAGACATATACTACACTACTCTTTCTGTGATCTTCTAAATTGCACATTTAAAAACTCAACAGAGAAGTGACAACCATATTTAGCTGTATAAGGGGTACACAAAGTATATAACAATATAAGTCCATTATCTTTAGATTAACTCTGGCCAACTTTGTCAAATTTTAGGTATTTTACACTTAAGAAATTCTCCAAAATATGTTCTATGATTCTAGATCAGGGATATTCAAGCTATTTGATGTCAAGTACCTCCTATGATAATCTCCTTGTGAAGAAGCACCTTCCCAAAATATTTAGGTAGCTCTATGTTTTTCTGTATTATAGCCTATGTACTTATACTGTGTGTGTGTGAGTATAAAATAGCATGTTACATTATAAAAACAACAAAACATACGTTTGTGGTTGGGTTTATGTTTTGAATGATGTCTAATGATTATCAAGGATGCATTTATTTGACAAAAACACAGTACTATTGTGAAATATTATATTAATTTTTTTTAACAATTTTCAAAAATCATGTTTTTTCATTGTGCGTTCCAATTAATCTCAATCAAACTGCAGTTGGGTTATTTTGATTAGGTTAAAAAATAACTAAAAAATACAGCTACCTAACACAATAAAAACATGATAACATAATAAAAAACATGATTTTTGAGTTATCTGTTTTTATATATATTAATTTAAAATAATCATTTTAATATATTCCATGCACCCATCCTTCTCCAAACTGCTTGCCTTCTGTAGGGTCACAAGTACTTTAATATATTTTAAAATGTAACCTATTCCTGTGATGCAAAGCTAAATTTTCAGCACCATTACTCAGTGGTGTATAAAGTACCTGAAAGCCATACTCACTCAAGTAAAAGTACAGATATCTTACCAGAAAATGACTTTGGTAGAAGTTGAAGTCACCGTTTAGAATATTACTTGAGTAAAAGTCTTAAAGTATGTGATATTTATTGTACTTAAGTACGAAAAGTATTTTTTAAATCTTAAACGTACTTAAGAATTGAAAGTAAAAGTACAAGTAAATGCAAAATGGAAAAGAAGCAAATAAATATACATAAAAAATGTTCATACACAGCTTGAGTAGCAAGATTGTGTTCAGTTTTAACTCTTTCCTCCATTTTGTATTTCTGGGTAAGAATAAGAAGCACTTCATCTGGTACTTAGTGTCTTTCATTCCAACATAAGAAAACATTTCTGGAATCTGCATCTGACATAGCATTTAGATGTATTTACACAGTTTATGTATCACAGAGGGGACATGGATGCATTTAAACTGCAGTCACAGATGCAAAATAGGCCTAATGTTTTGGTTTTAACATTGAATACTGATATCTGAAATAATTTAAAACATGAAAAAAACAGTCGAAATGTGAAATTAAAACCGCCAGTAGGTGAAAGCAAGTGGCTGTTAATGAGTGAGTCATTGAGATTCAACCGATTCATTCAAAATGCTGATTCATTCAGAAACAAAGCATTTGACTGTGTTAATGAGTGAATCACTGAATCATTTATTCAACCGATTCGTT
>NW_015541090.1:179973-194732 GCF_001515605.1 Sinocyclocheilus anshuiensis | reverse complement strand
TCTACAATTTAGAATGCCTGGAATTTTGAGTTTTAATAGACTAATAAATCAACGTGTGTGCACTCTGTGTGTGATTTGGTGATAAAGCTTACTTGATAATGTCCGATCGCACATCATTCCAACAACACTTACCATATTATCGCAGACGATGCTGTATCGCACACCCTAGCCTCGACTTGAGTGGAAAATGAATCATCCGCGGTTGTGCGCGCACTTGTTTGCACACGAGCAAAGGTGTTTTTAGGAGTCTAACTTGCAGACGGCAGACCACTGATTCGTCAAACCTGCTTTCCTGCAGTCCGTGTTCTTCTGACTTCTGACTATTTTGTAGTAAGTAACGAATATGCTTTGGGGAAATGTATCGGAGTAAAAGTATACATTTTAATTAGGAAATGTAGTGGAGTAAAAGTAAAAGTTGGCTGAAATATAAAAACTCAAGTAAAGTACAGATACTCCCAAAAAATACTTTAGTACTGTAACGAAGTATTATTACTTCGTTACAATACACCACTGCCATTACTCCAGTCTTCAGTCTTACATGATCCTTCAGAAATCATTCTAATATGCTGATTGAGCGTTCAAGTACTCAAACATTTCTTCTTATTATAAATTTCTTATTATCAATGTCAAACAGTTGTGCTGCTTAATATTTTAGTAGAAACTGTGATATATATTTTCTAGGGATTCTTTGATTAATAGAAAGTTCAAAAGAACAGCATGTATTTGTAACAGAAATCTTCTGTAATTATGTAAAATCTTTACTGTCTCTTGATCAATTTAATGCATCCTTGTTAACTTGCATAAAAGTTCACTTTCAAAAAAACTTCACTGACCCCAATTTTTGAACAATAGTGTACGGTAGGTATATATTATGTATATTATTTAATATATATGAGCAATATCACATGAGTAGCTGTGAAATATGGCTGTATCGGCACGGCTGTGATTCGGCCATAGGTAATCACAGCGTGCCGATATACAGCCATATTGCACAGCTATGAGTGTGATATTGATGTATAGGGTACAACAGTTTGACGGCATGCGTAAATACATAAGAAGCAACAACGGAGTGTCTTTAAAAACAGTGTCAACAACGGAGTGTCTTTTGTGCAGAACTACTTCCTTCTGCCACGGATTCAAATCACTTTAAAACTAGTAATGAAGGAACATTGAGTTGCTTCATTGAAAGCTTATTGTTTTACTGTATTAAAAGTCCACTGTATGATGTACAGTAAAGTATTATGAGAGAGAGATTAACTGAGCGAGTGTGATTACCTGCATTTGATACAGCATTCATTCTTCAGCTCATATTCACAATCATGGCCATAGCCAGGGTTTGAAAATTAGTGAGGTCTGGGGTGGGGTTAAGAATTGTGCTATAACAAAAACTACAAAAACAACTCATTATATAGGCTACACTAACACATTAAAAGAGAGATGTAGATGTTTGTGAAAGATGTTTTCTCTGTTTTGGAGGGATGAAGACTGTTAAATTATACCATATTTATTGCATCAAAATGTGTTGATGTTTTACTATAGGTTAGGGGTGGATAATTTTATCAATTGTTTATTAATAATGCAACAACAATTCATATTATGTTAGTTTTCGTTAATAATCATTACCATAGATGATAACTTTGTCTAGTGCTCTTATGAATGTTTTTAGCATGATTTGTGAAAATTTAACAACTATACTGAACATAGCATAGACTTCTTCATGGCTAGTGTGTTTGCGTAGGCTATTTCATTTCATTCTGTAACCTACTTGTTCTACAGATCTGTACTAGTGTTAAATGCTACTGTTTTTGACAATGTTGATAAAGTTTCTGACAGATAATATCATGCTATTTTTTGCGTTTGCCTTACCGAATGTCCTATCCTGTCAGCAATAACCTGTCCATGGGCTTTTTTTGATTACTGTCAATTTAAGTGCCAGCGATGTAGTGTTGCCAGATATTGCTAAAAACAAATACAAACTGAAAAAAAAAAATTATTTCAAATCTTATGTAAATAAGATAAGATAAAGATACCCTAAACTGCATATTCCCACTTTATTCACTTCCTAAAGTGTCAAATTAAGTTGAAAAGACAAAGCCAAAAACTAAACGCTTATAATAGCTGGATCTGGCAACACGGGCTGTGCCCGTGCCCTCACTCAAGCCTTGTTCACTCCGCCAGTGTCTCGCAGCGTTCATTTTCATACCACGGACACTAAACATTCTTGCATACCGTCTAAACTGAATTACACATGTGCTGCAGACATTCAAATAAGTTGTAAACAGCAAATTAGTCATTCAGAGAACAAATTTTATTTTTGAACATGAAAAATATACCAAGATCCGGACCTCGGTGACGTCATAGCTGGCTACGAGCCTGTTCACAATAAAACATTAGTTTGAATTACATCTTTGTTTACAACACTGTTTCAGTCTCTTTCAATATAAAAGTCTTTACTGCTGACTCACTCATAAAAACAATCTCTTGTCCCCATCTAATGGCAGAACAATGTAACTAATCACCATCACGAACACGTTGTTTCCCATTACTAAATACTATAATTAAATACTACTATTATTTATACAAAATATTATTTATTGAGTAATAATATTTAATAAACAACAACAGCCATCATAAAAGTTGCTAGGCAATTCAGTTCAGTACAAAGTACAAAGGCAGCCCTCTGATATACAGCATTAAAGTTACGTATAATAAAACGTGATGAGATTTTATATATATATATAAATATATATATATATATATTAGGGATGCACCGATACCGCTACTGGTATCGGTATCGGGCCCACCAATATAAATATTTGTTATGGAAAGCCTCCAGAAAAAAAAAAATCCTACAAAATTAAAAATATAATGATTAAATAGAAAGTGAATACAAATGTCCATAAGAGGAAAATAAGAGGAAATAAGAGATATTTTATTAGAACTGACCTGAGTGAATACTTAAAAAGATATTTAGAGCTGCATGATAAATGGAGCAGCAAAACTAGACATACAAGCAAACATAACTTCCTGCCAAAAGAAAATGTAATACAAAAAGAAACAGTCTTCATGAGAAGAAGCATTCTGGTTAATTGTCCTTTGCCTAGCGCTCAAGTGCTTGTGAGTTTGCATGAGTGAACTGAAACTTTCATTCCCCTTGAGCCAACCTCTGCTAACCCCCCACAGTGACACTCTACACACACACACACAAACAAACACAAATCCTGAGGGACACATTTACAACTTCTTGCTATTCCAATCTCTCTGCCTCATCACCCATTCCATCTCATTCACACTAGAGGCTCTGTTCTAAAGTCACTAGATGCTCTGCATTCACTACTTACGTTTGGGTCAGTGCACATGAACAGGTGCACGAAATCCTTTTAAGTGTCATGAGAGCAGATTATAGCATCTAGCCAGCCTCTGTTTTTTCAAGAAGTTAAAAAAGCACCCAGTCTACACGTTTAACGTGCAAATGCACAACTGAGGTTAATAGCACACATAATCTGCTGTTAGTCGGCTATGTTTGAGAATAGTACATTGAATATGTTTGTGAAAGACTAACAAACACTTCAGAGCGGTGTAATTAACTTTTGTTGAGAGGTAATTAGCTAAGCTATGAAGAAAAGGACCTCATACTGAGTACCATTAATGCAGCCCTGGAGAGAAAGACAGGGAATGGCAGAGAAAGATGGAAAGAGATCCAGGGAAGAATTGAAAACAAAAGCACCGCTGGAGGCCTGAAAAGCATTGTGAGCATGTGAAACACACAAGACCCTTAGGAGCACAAAAGACAACTACTGGAAACCTCTGTGACTTTCACCAAGAAACTCTCTCTTTCTCCTCCCACTCTCCTTCACAGCTGTATTCAGTGAGGTCATGCGGTGCACTTTTTAAAATGCGATTTAGTCTGGTTAAGGTCGAGGTGTACTTTTACCTTCCTCTTCTTTTGTGGCAAATGTAACTGAACAACTTCATACCACTTTGAGTGTGACTGTTCATTCATAAAGTGCGATATTAGTTTTTGTTAATGGATCGGCGAATGCATGGTGGTGTGTCTGGGAACAACGGTCAGGCCTTGCAAGCATACCAACCCCGAAGGACCCCCTCTATCCTTTTCTTCATAGCCCTTTTCATGCTTTCTTAGGAACTAATTCAAGGAGAGATAAAGCCTGACTCAAGCCATCCATTCACTTATCCGCCATGCTGAAAGAAGCGAAGGAAAATTGCAGAGCCTGTGATGTAGGATCTCCCTAAGCATTCAAACCAACTCATTCCAAATGACCGTCTTGCCCAACGTGCATTGTTTTTCATCTGTTTTCTCTTACTATTTCTTTTCCCATCATCTGACTATGTAGTGCTGTGCTCTTTCTTTTTGGACTATGTCTTTCTTTGCTTCTCTCCCACTCTCCTCCCAGGATCTTCCAACAAATGGCCTTCTCCCCCTACAGCAGTCACTTCTGAGAGACACGAAGGTCAATGGAAGTTCCACTGGCTGCCTCTGCAGGGCTCGTTTTTTGTGTGCATGAGTTTGTGTGTGTGGGAGGCTGCTGCTTTTGGCATTATGATGGATGATGAACTTAGAACCAGACTGTGTATTAGAAACAGGCTCTGCATCAGTGCTATGGTCAGTTAACTTGATGCCTACTTGATGCCAGGAAGCCTAATTCTGTCTAAACAGTGTGTGTGTGTGTGTGTGTGTGTGTGTGTGTGTGTGTGAGAGAGAGAGAGGGATTCATATCCAACTTAGTCAAGTTAAGGAAAATCAGGATTGAAAAATACCCAATGAGCTCACGATGCCTTCCATCGTCTCACTGTCTCATACACGGTCACAACTACAGGCTCCATTCAAACAGGCTCAGGGTTGTGAGAATGAGGCTGCAGACAATCTTGTTAGGCAAAAGATTTACAGAAAAGGAGAGAGGGATGGAAAATATGCAGGAAGGATGTGCAACTCTAATGACGTCCAGATGGAGCAACCACAACTATCTGTTACTAAAGGACAACTCCAATAGTAAACACTTGGCATGGTATAATTCTCAATATATAGGTTTAAAAGATAATTTCTTACTTTATTCTTCAAGGGTGGAAGGAAAAAAAATAATAACAGGATGTTTCGAGAAAACATTTAATGTCCACCTATACTTCAAAGTTCATATTTTCACAGCCAGTACATGTCCAACAGACCAGAATCACTGAAGACCAAAACAAACAAACTTCTGGAAGTGTTAAGATAAGAATGACACAAACTACTGGGAACCCTTTTGGATACTATGAAACGACAAAGATGGAATTTGAACCTGATATATACAGTACAGTCACTCTAATCCTTTATAAATATCAGCCATATTCTTGACTTGCAAGAGATTAAGAGAATCAGATGTGCTAACAAGGTAACTTCTTATTGAGAAGTGGGCAAAAAAAAGAGATCAGAAACCTGCAATAATTACAAATTGTGATTTTCTCATTCGGTTTGTGATCAAATGTAGAAACTCGCTAAGTGAACAGGCTAAACTACTCAAGTTTGTGTGTGTGTGTGTGTGTGTGTGTGTGTGTGTGTGAACAAGAATATGGTACCTGTAATATATCTGTACATTTCAGTGTGCATGTCTTCACCATAAATTAAATGTTTTGAATAGCATTTAATGTAAGCATTAATGTATCAAATTCTGGCCCACAAATAGGAAATTCCACCTGTGTGACATCTTACTTTGCTACACCGAATTTAGCAACAAACTATTAAAATTGTTGTATCGGTGGGGAGAGAAACACACCCAGCTCTTCACTCCTATTAATAAAGTATTTTCTGACACAGCACTGCAGATGGCCAGCGCACTCTATAAATAATGCTTTATCTGGGCCATGAGCCGAGAGACAGACACTTTATGTGTACAAGAGATGCACATCTCGACCACATGAAGAGATGAAGTTACCTGACTGCTCATGTGAGCTGTGAACGTTCAAGTAAGAGAAAAACATTACAGGGTACAAGCAGACACAATCTAGAGATGCTCAATGTGATGGGTTTGAGCTGCCAAGATGTAGTTTTATATTGCTGCCACGGTATAATGGATTAATAATCCAGGGCCAAAGACATCGCCCAAGCTCTGAGGTGGTCTACAGCCCAGGAGCAGCTCTGGATTCAATGTTCTGATAAGATATTATAGCTTTACATCACTCCCTAATAGATTTCACGGTGAGTAGATGTGCAGTGCCAAGGACTAAAAACAGTGAAAATTTGACCTGTGCAACTGGTATAAATCTCCACAGGGTAATGCTCTTCAATTTAACATGCTGAGAGTTTCAATACAAGAAACAAACATTCAGACTTTACCTGGATTGAGATATGAACACAGACTCAATTTTTTTTTTTTTTTACAAAATATAATACAAAAAGGCTTTTTTATTATTCACTAAAGCTCACTAAAGAGAAAAAATGTTATGGTAAAAAGTATAACCCTTAGGAAGAAATTGAGGGCAGAGAGAGAAAAGGAGAGGAGCCAAAGGGAGGGGGTGACAAAGACAGACTGAATACAAACCTAAACCCAACCCATTGGATGAACTACTTAAGAATTGTGGGGGCCCCACATTCTCACCATCTATCCTTTTCTACATCTCTGCAGTTTCAGAGCTGCTTTTCCTGAATCATCTATAGCAGACTGGCGACATACTCCTTTTAATAAATATGAACTATAATTCATAAAGCCTTCTTGTTGAGTAAAGTCTTTCTTCACTTTTTGCTTATTAAAGAACCAGCAATAAGCCTTTGTTCCCTTTAAACCACTGTATCTTAACCCAAATAAATGTTCTGACTAAATGCATGATGCTCAATTGATATATAACAAATATCTAGTATTAGAGGAAGAACTGAAAATCATTGTGAGGGTTGACTTTGTTTTTATCTACCAACTTGAACTGTGTTTTGGTATTCAGAATGGTCTGAACACGTTTACCACTTGCTCAGTCTCAGGATCTGTATCTGCATGAGGCAGGAAAGTCATGATTATCACAATCTTATATGTGAATCACCATTGTGTGGCTTATGTAATGCTTTAGAACCCTTGGCCTACTTTGTTGTTTTACTCTATCACAAGAAATACAAGATCAGCTATTATGCAAAAACACACACATCCATACTCAACGTACACATGTAAGAGACATATGCGGCAATGTTTTTGTTTTTTTTGTCCAAAACTCACATGCAGATTCCATCCTGCCAAGGCCAGTAAAGTAGGCTACAAACTAGGTCACAGAGTTCCGTTTCTGTTTCAGAATTTTGAATACTTTATAAAAAACAAGAACATTAAACCAATGGTGCAACACCCTTTCCACAGCAGTTAGTTCCGGTTTGATTGGCTAAGCGGCCTGAGTGCTGATTTCTACATCATGCTGCCTTCAAGTGCACTTGGAAATCCCCTACTTCCAAGTTGGGCATTCAATGTTTTGACATATCACGCATTCAAGCTAGAAAAATATTACATATCAATAATAACATTTATTTTCATTTATTTAATTTTTCATATTATTTGCATTTCTTATTTAAGAATGGTATTTAACAACAAAAATTATTTTGCATAAAACAAACCACGAAAGGTGAGTGATTAATGTCGGCATGAAATGGAAATTGTGATAGTCTTTTATCCCTTACTGTGATGTTTATCTGAGTGAAATGATTTCTCAAACAAGAAAAATGTACGGCAGGGCTTTATTTTGACCATTGGGAATTGACTGGATCATTGGATTGTCGTCGTTTGGTAATTGCTGCGATCTGATGTGAGTTACGGGTTGCTAGAAGGGAAGGATTATTGCCCAGCCCTCACACCGGCATAATAAACACGGCAATATTCCATAAAAAAACAAGAATCATCAATTTTGATTTCATTTGTTGTCTACAAGTTAATTTGTAAAGAGCACCTGAATATTATTAAAAATAAAGTAAAATATTATTAAAATAATCCATTCCCATTTGGTCAAATAGCAAAAGAAAAAAATCCACAATAGTGCTTTCATGACTTTCAAAAAGAGGAAAAAAAGCGAGGGATTGATAGGAGCAGTCAGAGAGAGAGAGAACGATTCAAATTTACCGTCACTAACTAACGTCGTTAATAGTGTTTTGTAATTTGATGCAAAGGTAATATAATACAAATTATTACACGGCTCTGTGGAATACTTGATTCTGATTGGTCAATCGCGCCATCCAGCGGTATGTTATTCCCAGATAACAACCGCCAAATTGAATAACACACCGCTCATCCGGGTACTACGAGTTATCTTGACTGGTACTACTTATATGCTTAACGAGTCACTCCGCTATCGTTGACTGTCTGCGGAGCCATCTTGTGACTGAAAACACTTAACCACCGCGTGTTACAATGGAAGACTTCAGCATTAATTTCAACATATATGATAAAAACAAATATTTTTAGCCGTGTAATAAGCGGGATAATGTACATCCAGCCGGTTGTTATATCAGAATAAACCCCCACAGGGTGATCAGATCCCCGACGCGAAGCGGATTAACAACCGGCTGGATGTACATTATCCCTTAACGTATAGTCTAATAAATGTACATACATTTTTTAGAAATGAAAGTATAAAAAAATTGGCAGGATTTACAATGTTAATGACCACTGAAACGTGTCATCACAGTCTGTGAAAAGAGTTCATTGCTTTGAGCAGGGTTTCTCTTACAAACCTGGAGTTGAGTTAGTGCGAAATGATAACAGACGGATTGAGACGAATAGAAATTTGCTGCCGCTGCAATGTTCTGTTCCAGTGTTTGAGCTGCTCATTGACACGGCAAATTTTTAGGCTTCATTTGGAAAGAATTTTGTTCACAAAGAGAAAAATATATGAATAAATCTACTCTGTATTAGCTTTTATTTATAGAACTGTTGTATTGAAGGGATAGCTCACCCAAAAATAAAAATTTGCCATTCATTTACTGACCCTCAAGCCATCCAAGATGTAGGTGACTTTTTAAAATAAAAACATTGGAGTGATTATTGGAGATAAAACGCAAGTCAGTGGCTACCGGGTTTGAGAATAAAAAAAGAATATCAAGAACACAAAATTAATACCCTTGGCTGCTGATGATATATTAAAGGGATAGTTCACCCCAAAATGAAAATTTGATGTTTATCTGCTTACCCCCAGAGCATCCAAGATGTAGGTGACTTTGTTTCTTCAGTAGAACACAAATGAAGATTTTTAACTCGAACCGTTGCAGTCTGTCAGTCGTATAATGTAAGTGGATGGGAATCACGGCTTTGAGAGTCATAAAATATACACAAACAAAACCAAATTAAACCCTGCGGCTCGTGACGATACATTGATGTGTAAAGACACAAAACGATCGGTCTGTGCAAGAAACTGAACAGTATTTATATCGTTTTTTACCTCTGATTTTCACCGCAATGTCTGAACTGTCCTGAGCGCATTCGCATCTTATTCTTCAGCCTATGCGTGAGGCGTCTTCTTCTTCTTGCTTTACGGCAGATCGCAGACTTATAAGGGCATTACCGCCACCTATCTCTTAGAGATAGGTGGCGGTAATGCACTTATAAGTCTGTGATCCGCCGTAAAGCAAGAAGAAGACGCCTCACCCGCAGGACAGTTCAGAAATTGCGGTGAAAATCAGAGATTAAAAAACCGATATAAATACTGTTCAGTTTCTTGCACAGACCGATCGTTTTGTCTTTACACATCAATGTATCGCCACGAGCTGCAGGGTTTAATTTGGTTTTGCTTGTGTATGTTTTATAACTCTCAAAGCCGTGATTCCCATCCACTTACATTATACGACTGACAGACTGCAACGGGTTGAGTTAAAAATCTCCGTTTGTGTTCTACTGAAGAAACAAAGTCACCTACATCTTGGATGCCCTGGGGGTAAGCAGATAAACATCAAATTTTCATTTTTGGGTGAACTATCCCTTTAAGGTCTTATGAAGTTAAACGATCGGTCTGTGCAAGAAACTGAACATTATTATCTGTATAATTACCTATAATCCATAGCCTCAGGCAAACGGTCCAGAGTGATGTCCGGTTTGCAAACTAAATGGTTCTTTGTAGTGAACTAGATGAACCAGTTTACCAAATCAGACTGAACCATCTGAAACAGCTTATGCCCGTGGAACGAACAGCACAGATCTACAAGTTACTCAATCTAAACTCACTTTCGGATGTGCCTGACAGTCACTCCGACTCTAAATGAGCCAAAATACCAGCATGTAAGATGCTATGATGCTGGATTTTGCCAACTCATTCAGCACTCCACTTACTCCAACAGTACACTGAACTGAGTAAACAGTTCAGACTCAGACTGAAGATCTGATGAGCCTGTGATAACCGAGCACTTGAATGAAGAGGTGAAATTAGGTTTTTTGGTTTCGCATTATGTGAAAAGGTGGTGAACTAATAAAGACTAGTTTATTAACGTTATATGCATTAGACATCTACAACATCCATGTTTCACATCATTATTGGGTGCTTTAATAATTGCCTACAGGCCCTACGTTACCTCATTACGTGACTACCTAAACAAGCTGGTGAATCAGTTATTTGAACCAGAAACAAATTGTCCAAAAGAGACATTTTGCACAAATCAGACTTCCATGTTTGCCTGAGGCTATGGAATAACGGTAATAATATTGTAAATAATTCAGTTTCTTGCACAGACCAATCGTTTCGCTTCATAAGACTTCAGTTGTCAGGGGCCAGGGGTATCAATTTTTGTGTTCCTTGATATGCTTTTTTTTTTGGTAATTCTCAAAAACTGACAGCTGCTGACTTTAAATTTATGAATCACCAAGGACTATGGTTTCAGCTAAAAAAAAAATCTTTATTGCTCTACTGAAGAAAAATAAAGTCAGATGGCTTGAGGTTGAGTAAACTAAAAGCAAATTTTCATTTTCGGGGGAACTATTCCTTTAAAGTGGTATCTCACCTGCTATATTGTGCTATTATTCTAAAAATCGTGCTGATATTCAGAACTGCAGCTTTCTTACTCTTGCGAAATCGGTCAAATAGTATCTCTATACGAGATCTGTACAGAGAGAGACCCAGACAGACAGACAAAGGCAGGTTATAAATCGGACACAATGAGCGCAAGTCGGATGGGTCGAAACATGGAAACACTTTGGAATTTATGACTCGAGGAAGAGTAAATTAGCCTACTCCAGTGTAGGCCTACTTTCCTCTTAAAATGTGTACATGGCGAATAACAGTTTCAGTACACAGTCTGTTGAAGCCTCCTGTGTCTCACGTTAAATAACCTTGCGCAGTGTGAAACGACACAGTAGAAGGCGATTAGAAACCCAATAGCTGCTCCAGTGATGAACAGGTTATGTGCTTTAAGGCAAAGTCAACGAAAACAATCCTGCTCCACATAAAAGAAGCTGAAGGTACAAGATTTTCCCACTCATAGTCTTTCTGCGAGAAGCGATAATACGTTCACATACCGCTTGAAAACAGCTGCTGATAAACATCGCCTCTGGCATACAAACAGCACAGCAAAACCACACGCTCAACCCATATTAGCTTATTCGTTGCATTATTAAAAATCAATTCAGCATTAATATTAATAGGCTATTAATACGAATAGAAAACCTCAAAGTTCCCATGAGTGAGAAATAAAAGAATAGCCTATGCACAGACTTGTCAGATTTTCTGCGCTTTCAGATGAGATGGAAAAAAGTAGGCTACTGTATCAACTTCTTATGAAAATGCATTCAGTATTTTCATTTTACAAGGTATACATGACGAATAGACATAGGCTCAGGTCATGGTGTGAATACCTGATTTTCCACATCCCTATCGCCAAAACAAACTCCTGTCATCAATGCAGCGTATCCTGGAGTCCACGAGCACTCACCTTCCGCCGTTAATTCTCCTCTGGTGATCTGGAAAACACTTCCCAAAGCGTGTAAAACTAGAACAATTCCCACAAACACATCGAGCGTGCTTGAACCCGCCATATCAGATATCCACCGAGGCGGATGTCCTCAGTTTCTTTTGCTCTGTCGTCGCCAAAGAAGATGTAAAATAAAGACAAACAGCGTCTGGTCAGTCGCTGAGCATTCCGCGCCCGCTGCTGAAGCTATGTCTCACCGCTCCTGTGATGCGAGGACTCGCGCTCCCGATAACGACGCTTTTCCTTCAGACTCCAGACCCAAACTAATCCTAGCAGAGTTCGAGATAGTCTAAAAAACAGCCCAGTCCAGCTCGCCTCTTATCCATGCATTCACCACAAAACCAGGAGGTGTAGATGGCGTCACACACGCACCACCAATAGTGTCCTGAATCTGACTTGCATGGTGGCTTCTCAGTCATGAAGTGGATTTGGCATTAGTGCCACTGTTTTCATGAAAACACGGTTCACTGATTCATAAGACAAAACATGTCACACGTTTTTAAAATAGCAACAGTTCCACTTTAAAATTCACAAGAAATTATTAAAATTATGAACACAAATTAAACTTTTTTTAAAATTTTTCTCATTATTTTATAAAAAAAAATGAATTAACACACTCACACCCCGAAAACAACCTGTCATTAGACAATAACACTTCATATAGACGACACATATAAGAAAATATATTTGTTTATATTTTAATATAAATATATTCAAGTGTAATATCAATTTGTATAACATAAATATAAAAAAAATCACTAATATGCTGTTAGAGAAAGAAGATCATTAAATTGTATTGTCCACATCGTCAGACATTTATGTTTAAAACGTTTAAAATTCAGGTCATAATGAAACCAAATGTACAGTATACAGTAAATGTAACATCATTTGTCATTTTTTTCTAATAAATATCTGAATATGTTCTGAAACCTCTGAACATGTTGAAAAAATAAATCTAGATAATATGAATACATTAAAACATTTTTTATTTTAATTTATATTTAGAATATATAATTTATTTTAAAATATATATATTAAAAATGGGCCAAACAGACAACTGCACAACTGAAATGCTGAATTTTTTCCCCCAAAGTAAATAAACACAAAACTGAATGTATCAGTTTTCTATAGTCTGTTTTGACCCATGTGTTAGAAACCAGTGATTCACATAATTTAGCCTATTACTAAATTATATCTTGTATGCATGAGATTTACGGATCACAACTGGTCATGTTGAATCGCTCTCAGTGCTGAATGTCCTTGATGTTAGTACAGTAAATTCGGTAAAGATAGCCTCTGTTGTCTCCTCCTGAGAGCCCAGAGGCAAGACAGGCAATGGAGGGGGTGAACGGGGGGATCATTAATGTTTGGGAATGGCACTGGCAGGCTTTTCCACACCGTCTGCCAAGCAGAGTCCCTCTAGAGGACTGAGAGGCAGTGAGCTGTGGTTGAGCGCTAACCACCTCCCTCTGCTCCTTCAGATCAGGACAAGCAGCCTAGCAAAAACATTTAAGGATGAAGCATGCTAAAGCCGCCACATTAGCAATCCAATTTAAACACCCTTACAGTGTTGCACCAAGAGCCAAAATACGTAGAAATGCTGACTGAAAATCGGAGGAACTTGATTTATTGTGCTCATGTTTATGACAGTATTCCTTTGATAGGGATTTGCAATGTACTGTATAATGTATTTAAATGTAAGCCAGTTGCCCTTTATCTATAATTTTCTTTGAAGTCCTCAAGTAAGTGTAAACTAAATATGTAAGTGTAAAAGTCTTCACACATGCTATATTAATAAACACAATGTAGGAAGCCACTGCATATGTTAATTAGAACTGTTTGTGTGAAAATCAAAACAGATGATATCAAGAGAGTTAGAGAGACAGAGAAACAATAAATTGGGTACAATATAAAAAATGAATCTGTGCTTCTGTAGATTTAATAGAAAATGCAATATATAACTCAAACTAAGAATGTAATTCTGTTAAACATTATGTGAGTCAATCCAACATGATGCAAATAAGCAGTTTTAATAAATGTTTAATAAATCTTTTTAATAAATAAAATATAAACTTTTTCATTTTTAGCAGGAATAATAATTATTCTGTCAGATGCTTGCTTGTGGCTTTTGCTTGTTTATTGTTTCAGACAGCTTGACTTTTTTTCATCACATAATTCTAAGAAACACTGCATGAATTTACTTGGCTACCATTCTGGGAAAAAATGGTCTCCATTTAGTTTGACATAACTTCCCTTTGGGGATGTTTAGGTCTAAGGCTTAAGTTATGGTTAACTTGAATAAATAATTTGAATTATATTTCATAGACACAAGTCTATGGTATAGCTTCTACTCTGCCAGTAAATTTCTTTATTAACCCAAATCAGCATTATAATGCATTATAAAATTAACAATCATATTTAAGTTTCGTTAAAAGGCATTTAGATGCAATTATAAGAAAACTCGGTAACACTTTCTATGAAGATGTGTCATATTACACATTCATCTGATCTGATATCTGATCTTATGCCTGTTTGAGAGAAATGTTTATTATTATTATTATTATTATTATTATTATTACTGCTACTTATAAGTGGTATTTGAACGCTTTAAGTAAAGTAGCATAAGAAAAAAGGCAAGATATGAGACTTATAATACATTATATCTATATGAGAAATATAATCCATTGTAAAAGGGGGTGCCATATTTTCATTGTTATAAATCATCATACTCTTAAAAGCTATAACCACAAATAAGTAAATATTATAATATATTAAAACTGTTGTTATGAATATTCATGAGATGATACAACATATTATACGTTTTTTTTATAATGCATTATGCATTAAT
>NW_015541090.1:125533-178986 GCF_001515605.1 Sinocyclocheilus anshuiensis | reverse complement strand
TGAGACTTATAATACATTATATCTATATGAGAAATATAATCCATTGTAAAAGTGGATGCAACATGTTCATTGTTATAAATCATCATACTCTTAAAAGCTATAACCACAAATAAGTAAATATTATAATATATTAAAACTGTTGTTATGATTAATTATGAGATAATACAACATATAATAAGGTTTTTTATAATGCATTATGCATTCATTATAATGCCTTAAGAATACCCTTATAATGTATTATAAATACGGACTCTGAAGCACTGAAAGAGATGGAGAGATGCAGAAAGACATTAAAATGAAAGTGCAGAATTGATGAATGGACTATATGCATATTTTTTATTTCGCTGAGATTCAGATGAACTGACTGCATATTTAAGCACAATAATGAAACTGCTCTCTGCAAATGTGAGCATGTAAATGTATGCATGATGAATATTATACTGTCTCTTTCTATTAGTTTTTACACCTCAGCAATAACACTTAAATTCGGCAAAACATTTTCACTGTGTTCAAGGAAATGTAATTTCCTGTCTCACACACTGTTAATAGAAAGATCCCAGCTGTCTACGTACATAGCAGGGTACGGAGGTCCCTATTTGAAAAACCAAATGTTTCATTATGAACATGATTTAAAAAAAAAACAAGACAAATAAATCAACAGGAATATCCGTAGGTTTAAAGAAGGATATAAGGAGGAGGACCAAACCTGTTCTAAGCAGAATCAGAACACTACAACATTTTGTAGACTGTAAATGGCTGTAAACGATTAGCTGTCTATAGTAGCTGACAGTAAAAACTTGTAATAGTGTGTAAAAGTCTGAATTCAGATCTTTGTGTATTTCTTGAGAGATATCCAGAGAAAACACAATGTGTTGGGCTTATTGATGCTCATGTAATGCGGAGCACATTTCAGGAATCCAATTTGTATGTTTTTAATGAATACATAATTCTAAAACATCTTTGACAAGTGTATGTTACAGTCTGCGCAAAGACACATTTCCTAGATAATTCATCTATATTCGAACGTTCTTATCAAATCATCATGTTTCATTTCATGCTTTGTAGTTCATTTTTGTGCTAAGACAAAGCATTTGTTTTGACTTCTGACAAATGAGAACCAGAAACAAAAGGACAAAGAATGCAGGATTACAGAGAGTTTGTAATATTGAAACATTTCATATTTCACCAGAGTTTATCATTGTACATTTACAGCTTTTGTTCCAGTGTTCTGGTATCAAGGAAAATGTCCTTTTCCCTTAAACACGGGCACTTAACTACTTCACTTGTCTTTGTGCATGTTTTGGTATCATTACAGTTTTCAATTTTATCATCTGTCAAAATGTGGTCTGCTTGAATCCAAAAGGAGACCAAGTGGTGATTGAACGCACATTTAAAGTAATGAAAATGCAATATTCTCGAAACCAGAGATCTGGAAGGAGAGCAGGCTATAAAAAAAACAAAACAATCTCTGAAATGGCACCCAGACTCCATATTAGATTTGATAAACCTTCCCAGATTAATGTTACATTGTGGTCATCCTAAAAATTTAATTTCATTTAATTTTAATAAATCTATGATTCTCTAAAAAAATTAATTCCTTTATTTTCTGAAAGACACTGTTTGGTATTTTCAATGAAACAAAAAGATAATGTTCAAAAAATGCCTTCTAAATTATATGAATTAATGTTAAAAAGTCTTAAAACTGAACATGAACATTCACCGGCAATTAGATACTATTAATTGAGTTGTTAAACATACAAAGGCATCTATCAGCATAGCCCCTCATGTTAAAACAGGCACTGACATGAAGTGTTGGCTCTTGTAAAACAAGAAAGATGGAAGTTTAATTTCAGTGCCTCGGAGAGCTTTCATAACATATGGAATGTGTTACATGTCACAGATTATTATAAGAAACTTTCTTTTTATGACTGATAGTTTAACTGCTTCATTTAGCTTAATTGGATCTTGTTTGTGGTCACACTTTTTCCTCCCACCAGTTTGTGTTAAAAAAAAGCCCTCTAAACCTTAAGCCAGTACAGCCATGCTGTTGGGGAGGCTCAAATGAAGTGGAAAGTGCTCTAAATCTATAGGGACGTGACAGCCAGTGTTTGCGTGTCTGTGTTTTCTTCAAGCTTCAGAACTGTTTGAGCACTTGTAGACTGGATTGGAGAAAGAGAGCTTGCTTTCCTTTGAGCTGGAGACCTGAATAACACACACAAGCAAAGACGGGCCCAGATGAACAAATGAAAACCACTGAGTCTTCTTATAGTCCATTTATACAGAGCAATTCTGGAACACTCGAGCGGCCAGCAACTGCATCCTATCATTATGATGAGACATTATGATGGACCTTTCTTCCATTATGATTTGTCCGTATTTTCTCTGGTACCTTATTTTCATTTATTGCTTAAGCAGAAGATTAATGTATTACTTAGGTCCTCTGGTCCCAAGCCTCAGTCAAATCATTGCATGTCAAAGCTATATGTGATGAGTGCAGAGCAATAAAACAGTCCACAGATTGCATTGTACATCACCAGTATGTCTTTTCAAATTAAAAGTGTTTTTTTGGGGTGGAACTGAATGGTCACTTTGTTAATTATGACAACCAGACTTTCATACCTTTGCATCCTCTCTCCATGGGTAAACGCTGATGTTTAGTCGAGAATGTACTGGCCATCTGGGTCTAACGTCAAGAGAGGGCAGCTGAAACCAGAATTACACAGTAAACTTATTTAATAAAATGACAGCTATAGGAACAACCATAATAGTAATGCTTTAATATATCATCTTTCCAAAGCTCACAGTCAAATTACATTAGTGTAATACAATTATGAAAATCAATAATTGTTTTCAAAACACTAGGGTTCCTACTGCATTACATTTTTGATTCAGCTCACTGACATGAATGCATAACTTAGCAAAATATGGAGAAATCTTAGTTAGCCATTAAAATATGTCAGACCTCACTAAAAACTACCCTTCACTACACAGGAGAGTGAAAATTACTGTGCCGCATGCAAAATACAGCGAGTTTAGCACTGAGCGCTAAATGTACACATAAACCAACACAAACGCACAAACTTAAGTTTGCGGGTCAATATTTCCTATCAGCAGTGTGACAGAGCTCTCTCTCACACCTGCAGAGCGGTTCAAATTACTAAATAACACTGTTCGCTCCAAAGTGGAAAAAAGGCAGTAAGTGGAAAAAAAAAAAGAAATGGAGAGGGATGAAAAAAAGAGAGTCTAGGGAATGTATTAGAGATGCAACATGGCAGGGAAAACGAAGGTCTCTATTAAAAAACAAACACACGACTGGATAATGCTCAACTTATTTGATCATGGCTTTTATAATTTGAGGTATATGACTGACCTTTTTCTGCAAGTCAAAGGTTGAGCAATCCAACTCTTCATTATCAATAAGACTGGAGTCTCTGTTCAGTCAAGAACAATGCAGTCAATACCCATACATTTTATAGACACTTTCCGAGTTCATTTGAATGTGAATGGACTTACTTTAGTGAATGTCTCCTTTGAAATAACAAGAACAGAATGACTCCAGTTGCGATGACCACCAGGATCAATGCCACACTTAATCCAACACTGACAGCTGCAGAGTTCACAATTAAACACACATATTATTGCTTAACTAGTACATTTATATTCAAATAATTGCATGTGCATATACTCACCAATCCAGTTACCTAGTTTACTATCTGGTATCACAGCTGTTGTGGACGCGGTTGTGAGAAAAGGTTTTTCTTTTATATGGCAACGATTACCAGTCCACTGTGATGGACAACTAGAGAGGAAAACATCATTATTGCAGAAACACGCACACACTGACTCTGAATGGCAGAGATAATTCATAAGGGAATGCTGGCCATCCTCAACTTTCCAAAAGAGAAATAAATAAATAAGTGCATGAGTATTTGCCTGGAGACATCCACATGAGCTTAATATCAGCAACAGCCTTCCCTTGGCTCCTGTAATGAGAAAAAGACACGCATTCTCTCTTTGTCCCTTCTTTCCTCTTACTTTCTCCTTGTGTTTTCTTTTCCTTTTCTTGCCTGTGGGGAAGATCTTTTCACATAAAGAATGTCCTTAAGCTATTCTGCAAGCAACCTCGTGCAAACACAAATACACTAGTGTCTGCGAACAAGAGACTTATGTAATTCTTAGTGCATGAGTATTTGCCTGGAGACATCCACATGAGCTTAATATCAGCAACAGCCTTCCCTTGGCTCCTGTAATGAGAAAAAGACACACATTCTCTCTTTGTCCCTTCTTTTCTCTTACTTTCTCCTTGTGTTTTCTTTTCTTTTCTTGCCTGTGGGGAAGATCTTTTCACATAAAGAATGTCCTTAAGCTATTCTGCAAGCAACCTCGTGCACACACAAATACACTAGTGTCTGCGAACAAGATTTGTCCGTATTTTCTCTGGTACCTTATTTTCATTTATTGCTTAAGCAGAAGATTAATGTATTACTTAGGTCCTCTGGTCCCAAGCCTCAGTCAAATCATTGCATGTCAAAGCTATATGTGATGAGTGCAGAGCAATAAAACAGTCCACAGATTGCATTGTACATCACCAGTATGTCTTTTCAAATTAAAAGTGTTTTTTTGGGGTGGAACTGAATGGTCACTTTGTTAATTATGACAACCAGACTTTCATACCTTTGCATCCTCTCTCCATGGGTAAACGCTGATGTTTAGTCGAGAATGTACTGGCCATCTGGGTCTAACGTCAAGAGAGGGCAGCTGAAACCAGAATTACACAGTAAACTTATTTAATAAAATGACAGCTATAGGAACAACCATAATAGTAATGCTTTAATATATCATCTTTCCAAAGCTCACAGTCAAATTACATTAGTGTAATACAATTATGAAAATCAATAATTGTTTTCAAAACACTAGGGTTCCTACTGCATTACATTTTTGAATTAGCTCACTCACATGAATGCATAACAGTAAAATATGGAGAAATCTCAGTTAGCCATTAAAATATGCCAGACTTCTCTAAAAACTACCCCTTACTGCACAGGAGAGTGAAAATTACTGTGTGCTGCATACAAAATACAGCGAGTTTAGAACTGAGCGCTAAATGTACACATGCTCACACCAACACAAACGCACAAACTTAAGCTTGCGGTTCAATATTTCCTATCAGCAGTGTGACAGAGCTCTCTCTCACACCTGCAGAGTGGTTCAAATTACTAAATAACACTGTTCGCTCCAAAGTGGAAAAAAGGCAGTAAGTGGAAAAAAAAAAAGAAATGGAGAGGGATGAAAAAAAGAGAGTCTAGGGAATGTATTAGAGATGCAACATGGCAGGGAAAACGAAGGTCTCTATTAAAAAACAAACACACGACTGGATAATGCTCAACTTATTTGATCATGGCTTTTATAATTTGAGGTATATGACTGACCTTTTTCTGCAAGTCAAAGGTTGAGCAATCCAACTCTTCATTATCAATAAGACTGGAGTCTCTGTTCAGTCAAGAACAATGCAGTCAATACCCATACATTTTATAGACACTTTCCGAGTTCATTTGAATGTGAATGGACTTACTTTAGTGAATGTCTCCTTTGAAATAACAAGAACAGAATGACTCCAGTTGCGATGACCACCAGGATCAATGCCACACTTAATCCAACACTGACAGCTGCAGAGTTCACAATTAAACACACATATTATTGCTTAACTAGTACATTTATATTCAAATAATTGCATGTGCATATACTCACCAATCCAGTTACCTAGTTTACTATCTGGTATCACAGCTGTTGTGGACGCGGTTGTGAGAAAAGGTTTTTCTTTTATATGGCAACGATTACCAGTCCACTGTGATGGACAACTAGAGAGGAAAACATCATTATTGCAGAAACACGCACACACTGACTCTGAATGGCAGAGATAATTCATAAGGGAATGCTGGCCATCCTCAACTTTCCAAAAGAGAAATAAATAAATAAGTGCATGAGTATTTGCCTGGAGACATCCACATGAGCTTAATATCAGCAACAGCCTTCCCTTGGCTCCTGTAATGAGAAAAAGACACGCATTCTCTCTTTGTCCCTTCTTTCCTCTTACTTTCTCCTTGTGTTTTCTTTTCCTTTTCTTGCCTGTGGGGAAGATCTTTTCACATAAAGAATGTCCTTAAGCTATTCTGCAAGCAACCTCGTGCACACACAAATACACTAGTGTCTGCGAACAAGAGACTTAAGTAATTCTTAGTGCATGAGTATTTGCCTGGAGACATCCACATGAGCTTAATATCAGCAACAGCCTTCCCTTGGCTCCTGTAATGAGAAAAAGACACACATTCTCTCTTTGTCCCTTCTTTTCTCTTACTTTCTCCTTGTGTTTTCTTTTCTTTTCTTGCCTGTGGGGAAGATCTTTTCACATAAAGAATGTCCTTAAGCTATTCTGCAAGCAACCTCGTGCACACACAAATACACTAGTGTCTGCGAACAAGAGACTTAAGTAATTCTTATAATTTATTAGCGATGACATACACCATTTCAAAGAGAAAGACAAGGAGAGAGAAAACATTTGAGGCTTTGGGGGGTTAATTCAAATGGAGAAAGATTGTGTTTCTTGGCACACGTGGAACAGTAATTACAGAAAGCCTGCTTTGGCAGTTCGCTGAAAAGTGCAAGTTTAAACTGAGAGTCAGGGTGCTGATAACTCTTTGTATAAATCACACACATTTCAATGTGATATTCGGCTGGCACTGTAGGATAGCATGAATAATTCAATGCAAAGATCTCCAACAGGGTCTTGCCACCTGCCTGACCATGACCAACAGGTGAAGGTGGGGATTTTTTTCCCCAGGTAAAACTGAAAGGAGGTTTTAGGTCAGACTTTAGGCAAACACTTTTTTCTAACCCAACAAAAATCATCATTTGTCCTCCATAACAAACATATACTTTGCATTAATCTGTATTAGCAGTCCAAGAGGAGTGAACAGTAAAAGAAAGCCTCTTTAGTTGCTTTAACTGCATAGCTTCTGTTATACAGATGAATGCTCTATTAACTATTATTAACTCTATTAACATTTTGGGATTCACTGTGAGTGTACTATTGTGCTTGGGAAACTCACATGCACACTGCTCCATTTTCCTTTACTGAACACCTCCCTCCATTGAGACAGTACCCAATTGGACACTCTAAAAAATAAAACACATCCACATATAATAATGACTTATGATAAAATCATCATCATAACTGAATGATAAAATGTGATAAGGACCTCATTTCACACCATTAATTAACACAGATCAAGTGGTTAAGGTTATGGGCTGGCGGCTAAAGGGTGCAGGTTCCAGCTCAGTGAGGGGCAATCCTTAACAAGAGAGTTACAGAGAGTCCCCATTAATGACGTGTCCTTGACCGAGGCTCTTCACCCCTACAGTGCTCCTGGGCCACAGCTCCTTTAATCTGAAGATTGCAGGAATATTCCCCTGAAGAAAGTGCCCACTTAATGAGAAGTAATATATTATGCTACTCCTAAAAAGTCACTTTACTTTGATGGGCTTTATGTTGTTCATACATTTTTAAGCTATAAATGTAACCTTTCATTTAGAGAATAAAGTCAGAGAAGTATGTACTGATCTTGTCTTTGTCTATTCCTTTCTCCTCAACCTCTCTCACATTGTCTGATGAACAATCATTGGTGGTCTCAGAATCACTGAATCATTTTTCGACCCCGAAAACACTCCTAAATTGAAATCCAAGATTTTTTTTTTTTTAGTAAAACAATATAACATACCATTCAAAAGTTTGGGGTCAGTATGATTTTTTTTAACAATTATGCATTAATTGATCAAAAGAGACAGTAAAGCACAACTGTTTTTAAACATTGATAATATGATGTTTCTTGAGCACAAAATCAGCAAATTACAGAAATACCTTATTATTTAAAATATATTAAAATAGATTAGAGTTATTTTGAATTGTAATATTTCACAACATTACTCTTCTTACTGTAATGTTCACCCCATAGTTTTGAATGGTAGTATATACTTACCACCATTAGTTTTTTTGTATTCATTGCTATGCATTAAATTGACAGTTGTAAAAAAAAGTCAAAATTAACAATTTTTATATTATATTATATATTACAGAAACAAAATAGTAAAGCCATTTTCAATTCAGGAAGAGACAAGAATCAAAAGCAATCAGTAGTTCTGTACCTCCAACAACACATTGTCTAGTGAAAGAGATGTCATCCACAGCAATGTCAGTCCACTGGTCTGCTCCCCCTTCTGCCTGAACGATCACTCTGAAGGGTGATGCATTTGATAAGATCACATTAGCATAATGCCAGTTGTCTCCATGGTTTCCGCAGGTTGCCCACATTAGCAGAGGTGTTCCACTGTGGCCCATGGTATACACCTGCAATATAGTGCCCAGAATTCATTACGCAGTCTTCAAGAGGTGCTTTAAAGCTCAGTGTTTTCAATATAAAACAAAGGCAGTGAAAGGAATTTCACTGAACTCCTGCACATTTGGCTCCAAAAACTTTAAAGCTTATTTTTCATTACTCATTTTATGAATCATAATACACGCTCTTCTTTTCATGGAATAAGACCAGAGGGGGGAAATTTACTTCATGACTGATATTTAGCAGGCTGCAGTTCTCCAAAATGCTCATCTTTGCGAGTAAAATACTGCCACATAATGCAAAGGGAAGCTTCAAAGGTGGATATACACTGCAGCTCCAATTTTTTTTTTAAATGTTATAAAAAATGTCAGTAACACATGTTAGTATAGGGACCACTTTTCACTATTAACTAGTTGCTTAATTAGCATGCCTATTATTAACATATTAGCTGTTTATTAGTACGTATAAGCACATATTCTGCATGACCATATTCTACATCCCCAATCCTATCCAATACCTAAACTTAACAACTACCTTACTAACTATTATAAGCAGCAAATTAGCAAATTAAAATAAAGTGTGACCAAAATGTATATTTCAAATAAATGTTGTTCTCTTGAACGATCAAGTTGTCTAGTTGTATAAAGCTGCACAACTGTTTTGATAATTACTGATAATCACTGATAACTATAAAAAAAATTCTTGAGCACCAAATCAGCATATTAGAATGATTTTTGAAAGATCACATGACACTCAAGACTGGAAGTTCAGTTTTTTTAAAACAAATGTCTAAACCGAAATAATTTTTCACAATATTACATTTTTACTGTATTTTGATTAAATAAATGTAGCTTCGGTGAGCAAGACACTTTTTAAAAAACATAAAAAAATACAGACTCTAAACTTTTGAATGGTATGGTAAAAACTTATGTAAAATATGTTATTTGTGTATATTTCAAAATATATTTGTATTAAAGTATTATCTCACCTTCAGTGTACCCATGTGACGTGAGCCATACATGTGGAACCAAAAGCGCAGATGACATATACCGACACTCGCAGGAAACTCCAGCTGGCTTATGAATCTGGCGATATCTCCTTCTCTCTGACCACTGGAGTTCACATACAGATACCCACCTCCTCCATCTGAAAGAGTAAACCAAATGAGACCCTGGACCACAAAACCAGTCATAAGGGTCAATTACGAAATTAAGATTTATACATCATCTGAAAGCTGAATAAATAAGCTTTCCATTGTTAAGCATTGTTAAATAAGCTTTCCATCCTAATGTTAGTTAGGATAGGACAATATTTGGCCGAGATACAACTATTTGAAAATCTGGGATCTGAGGGTGCAAAAAAATCTAAATATTGAGAAAATCGCCTTTAAAGTTGTCCAAATGAAGTTCTTAGCAATACATATTACTAATCAAAAATTAAGTTTTAATATATTTACAGTAGGAAATTTACAACATATTTTCATGGAACATGATCTTTACTTATCCTAATGATTTTTGGCATAAAAGAAAAATCTATAATTTTGACCCATACAATGTATTTTTGGCTATTGCTACAAATATACCCCAGCGACTTAAGACTGGTTTTGTGCTCCAGGGTCACAAATGTCACCTACAATGCATTAAATATTTACTTTAGCAAAGATGCCTGCTAAAACTGTGAAAATATGTAAATGAAATTGAAAAAAAAAAACATTGGCATGTTTTTACGATCACCATTAACAATTACCATGGAGTTAAAAAAATTTAAATGCTCACAAGCATAAAAAAATCTACAACATAAAATCTACAACATGCATTAACAAAAAAGATGGGGTGAATTTTCATTTTGCATAGACTTCAATACTTTTACACCACTACACCCCTAAAAATATTAGAAACAATTTCTTATCTTGTCAAAAATGAGATTATATTATTATAGTATTATGATAGAGATTGTAACAACAAACATTATTAGATTTCACTGCATAACTCCTCCACGGCTTTACTCAAAAGACACACTGTGCAGCAATTTCCTTGACTCTTTGTCTGGCATGAAAAATCAATAGTAGGTTCAGTAAATCGATCACCTTTTAGAGGGCAGACTCATTTTCACAATTAAAATAATGTACACTTAACGCTTTTACTGAGAGACACTGATCTTTTAGCAGAACCGGACATGAGTATATGAAGGGCAGAAATCCAGATCTTAATCACACCCATTGATGAAGTAGCTGGAAAATGGCTTTTAGTGAGGGATTTTTCTGACCTTCAACCCTTTGGTTTTCAAATCACGCAACGATTCATTAGATGATTTAGACGGCTGGCTTCAATTTTAGAGAAACCTCATCTCATATTCATGGGAATCTTGTACAAAAATTGCTATTTCATCCACATACAGTATATTTACATAAAATAGCAAGGTTTAGTCTTAGATTAATATGTAGCTTGTTTGGATTCAGGATCAGGTATTATCAAGCTGTCTGTTTCACTGTTTAAGGGAGGTAAGAAGATTCACTGTCCAGGCAATACAATCTGTGTGATCCACAGGTACTGTCAAATCTCAGCCAGTCAGAAAGACACACTCATTATGACATAATGATAACATTTAGTTTTTAGTAATGCACATTTTCTAATTATTGAAATCAAAACAAAGATTTTAATATGTTACCCTTTGGTGATATGTGTGTGTTTACTAGTCATATTTGTACTAGCCAGGTGATTGAAGGTCATTGTGAAGTTTAGGTTTTACTAACCGGGGCTGTGGTCAGCTGATGGTCCTGTCCCATTAAGCATTCTGCCATAGCCTATATCCCAATCAAAGTCATCGTAGGGATCCTGAGACAGATGACAGGTCTCCTGCCAAAGGCCGCTGGGCATATCAAAATTACAAGCTCCTGGAACATGCGCTAACAGACCACATGAACAGTTGAGATATTAGCTCCATAGAGATTGTATTAATACCTATTTTGTATTTACATTGTATCTATATTGCATTAATACTCAATAATTTAAAGGTTAGTGCAGATGTACTTACAGCAGTCAATCTCATCAGACTCATCGGAACAATCAGCTTTACCATCACACTCCAAATGATACTCAATACAGTCTCCATTATTACACACAAAATCTGTTACAGCGGGGCATGATCCAGGATGCACAGCTCCTGAAATACAAGGACCCTTTTTCAGTCTCACTAATCTGAAACAGCATCATTTAAAAGATACAGCGGGTAAAATAAGGATTGAACACGTCACCATTTTTCTCAGTAAATATGTTTCTAAAGGTGCTGTTGACTTGAAATTTTTTACCAGATGTCGGTAACATCCCAAGTAATCCATACATACAAAGAAAACAAAACAAATAAGTTCAGAAATAGAATGGAAAGACCCAGGGAAAAATGATTGAACACATGAAGAAAGGGAGGTGCAAAAAGGCATGAAAAGCCAAGACACCAGCTGAAATCTATCAGTAACTAGAAAGCAATCCTGCCCCTAGTCAGTAGAAATTAATATTAGCTGGTTCAGTCCCAACACTTACAGGACCAGAATGATGAAGATGAAACAAGGGTGGACATTTCAGCAAGACAATGATCCCAAACACAGCCAAGAAAACTCTCAATTGGTTTCAGAAAAAGAAAGTAAAGCTGCTAGAATGGCCCAGCCAATCACCTGACTTGAATCCAATAGAAAATAAGAACTACAGATCAGAGTTCACAGAAGAGGCCCACAGAACCTTCAAGATTTGAAGACTGTTTGTGTGGAGGAATGGGCCAAAATCACACCGACTAGTTTCTCCATACAGGAGGCGTCTTGAAGCTGTCATTACCAAAAAAGGATTTTGTACTAAGAATTAAATAAATTTCAGTAGTTCAATACTTTTTCCCATGTCATTCCATTCTATTACACATAATTTATGAACTTATTTGTTTTGTTTTCTTTGTACGTATGGATTACTTGGGTTGTTACCAAC
Organism: Sinocyclocheilus anshuiensis; assembly: GCF_001515605.1. Taxonomy (NCBI): domain Eukaryota; kingdom Metazoa; phylum Chordata; class Actinopteri; order Cypriniformes; family Cyprinidae; genus Sinocyclocheilus; species Sinocyclocheilus anshuiensis. The sequence continues at coordinate 166,628 of NW_015541090.1, read as the reverse complement.
ATTTGGTGAAAATTTTATGTCAACAGTACCTTTAGAAATGTAAAGAAAAATAGTGACGTGTTCAATATTATTATTATTTACTTATACTTATTTTACCTGCTGTACATGGTCCATGTAATAACAAAAATGATCATCTATCAATGAAAAGATGCGAAATCCAAATGACATGTGAAGTATGACCATATTCAACATCATTGCTCAAAATAGCAATAAAATATCATCCATCCAGAGCTTTTTAGTATGAATATCTTCAAATTCACTGAACATAACATGACAGCAAATTAAGTTCATGCCAAACTATGTCCTGTTTAATTCTCCGAAACTTTGAGTTATTATGCCATGGAGCGAAAAGTCTTTATCTAGGTATAGAAAATTTTTCCAAAGCACATATTCCCACAAAGAAATAGGTTGTAAAAAATGGATTTAATTTCTCTGCTCCTCTTCACGGTTTGATAGAGCAAATTTTTTTTATTAATTTATTTACAGCTGCAAGTAACTGTAGTTTAGTTTAATAATTTATGGCTCTGGTAAAACTTGCTGTACATTTCAAAACCAAAAAACTGCAAAAAGGGTCATGTTCCTACACCTAAAATATATGATAAGGCCATGGATGGTCACTTATAATAATAACCACTGTATTTGTTAAAAAACAAAAAAAAACAAAAAAACAATGAATTATGCTTTGATCACAGATTGTGTTTGACATCTTTGCATTACACACAGTCTCACTAAACGATCCAGAAGCTCAAGTGTAATTACTGTGATTTAGAAGTGCCAGTATGCAAATTAAATCTGACATTTTCCATGTCAAGCCTGAGAACCAAAAGAAGAACTTATTCTGACTTTCATGTTGTTCCCTGATGGCTTGTCAGAATTAGAAAATCAATTCTCATCCAATTAAATGGTGGTACTGCTTTCCATAAGGCGCTGCTGAGCACAACCCTCAGAGCCCTGAGCTGGTCAAGCTTATGCATGAACGTTACGCAAAAAGGACTCACGGGAAAAAAACGTGGAGATGAAAACTGGAGGCATTGTTGCATCCCTCTGAGCATCACTGCTCAAACTAGACAAACTCTCCTGCAGCTTTCACTTGTTGTCCGTAGAACACGTCTTATGCTTACATTTGCATTTATGCTCACATCAGCTGAGCTAGTCAGATATCAAATTCCAGCTTGTTTAAAGCTATATTAACAATAAGAATGGAAATCAATTACCTTGAATGAAAAAAGAGCACTTACGTGGTGCACAGTCAGTGAACTGCAGGTCATCGAGAGCCGCTCCACCACTCACGTCTTGTGTTCGAACTGCTTCAAATATGAGAATAAAGTTCCTCAGGCTCTTCAGAGATACCGCCGCTCTTCTCCATTCCCTTTGTATCTGCCGCTCTGTCCACACCTCCCTCAGCTCATTTTCTGTCTATCCATCACATATGCAGAAAAGGTTCTTATAAGCCCTCATAATCTTTAATCAAAAATCACCACAGCAAACAGAAAACAATCCAATGATCCAATCAATTCCCATTGGACAAAATCAAGCCCCATCCTACATTTTTTTGCCGTTTCATTTGGGTATATGTCACAGTAGGCAAAACAAGGCAATCACATTTCCGTTTCATGCTAAGTAAAAAACAAAAAAGAACGTTTTTTCACTTTCTTTGACATTTTTCATAATTCTGTAGTTTCATACATTCATCACCTCCCAATGCTTCTGCCCCATTCTCACATAAAGAGCTTCCTATGGCAATTGTTTATTGCACATAATCCCTCTTGAGGTATGTTTCATAACACAAACTTTAAGTGCTAAATGGTTTATCTCAGCTAAGATTCACACATAACACAGGACTGCAAAGTCATGTAAGAACATGTTTCCGAAATTTGACATAACGTGCGTAACGCTAGTTTCAGCTTATGTTAAAAGAGCTATAAAGGCCTCCACACTTTCCCTGATTTAAGCGATATATTCCAGTGGCAGTGTATGTTTGCTTCACTTGGTAAGATCTAGTCATGTTAGGTACCTTAATGAAGAGCCGGATGATTCCTGTGGCTTTTTCAGAAATATAGTACCAGAAGGAGAGTTTACATATGGCACTAGACTCCTTCCACACAGAACTTCTCATGTGAGCTTTATCTCCCTTCAATCCCACAGGAGTGGCTGCCAGATATACAAACTGGCCTGTGTAGAGAGAGACTGACAATTATTAATATCCATGTAATAGCTTTCATATCATCAGGTGCTCAAACCTACATCCTGGAAGCATTAGTTAAGATTTAATGCCACACACCTTTGCAATTTTGGCTGGGTCACCTTCCTAAGAACTCAATTTAGCCATCTTGCAACTAACAAAACGTAACAGACTGATAAAAATCTGCATGCCCACACTCCTGAAAGTTGTATTGTGCAAACTCCACCTCTTCCATTGATTAGGAACACAGAGCAAGGATTTATGGGCATTATCAGTCTAAAAAGCATGGATGCAAGAGTATTTCAAATATTCACTGAAAATAGTACACTAAGGCAATTTTGAAGTGGTATTTTTAATGTAACATAATTTTTATAATCTAATCTGGCATAAAACCAAATTAAAGTCTAGTAATTCTGAAAATTACAAACGGATGAACTCAAACAGAGATGAAGCTAAACTGCGATTGTGTATGCTATTGGAGTCAGAAATAATAGAAATATAGGATTGCCAAATGGTGATGTATAGATCTCTGCTAGGACATCTAACTGTCATCAAGAATGGCTTTCCCACTTACTGTATCTTTCATGGGTTTTTGGGACTCAGACAGTTCTGTTGATGCTATAAAACCTTGCTTATGGATGGTCATACACAATATCACAAGCTCACAACTGCTTTATTAATAAAGATATCTTGCTGAGATAAAGAGAAGCAGAGCACCAAATCAATAAAGGAGGCTACACAGTCTTACCGCTTTCATTTTTAAGTGTGTGATCATGAGGAGGTCTGATCATATGAATGGAGCCGACTCCATGAGCCCAACTAAAGGTATCTGCCATGCTGCTTTTCCAACCACAGTGCCCATGTTCAAATGAGCAGGACGTCCCACAATCCAATTCATCCGTTCCATCTCCACAGTCATCAGTGAAGTCACATTTCTGCTCTGGTTTGTAACAATTGCCATTGTTACACTGTAGAGAACCCGGTGGACAGGATCCTGTGAAAACACACACATAGATAAATATTTTAATGTATAAAAACAGATGATGTTTATTTTATTCTGGTCATCACAATATGCTAATGTTTATAGTACTGAATGCTTCTCTTTTTTTGTTATTAATGTTTTTGAAAGGTCTCATATTTCACATAAATTCAAGAACCTATGTAAATGTTTGTAAAAACTTGAATATTGTGAAATAATTCAATAAAAAAAATTTTTTTAAATACATTTCCCAATGTAATTTATTCCTGTGATGCAAAGCTGAATTTTCAGCATCATTACTCCAGTCCTAATAAATGTTTTACACTGATAGCTCTGCATGTATATATGGCACAGTTAGTGCAACTGTACCTGGAAGTAACCGGGGAGTGGAGTCTTTCTCAAATTTGTTGAAAAGAATACAGCCTGATGAGAAGGTGATGTCATCCAGGCAGATGTGAACTCTGGTATTACGGCCCACCTTGCCTTCAAACATAATGCGGAAGTTGTCAGTAGACGAGAGAGGCAGTTCCTGTCTGCTCCAGTAGTTGCCTTGATTTCCAGTAAGGCTGAGTAAGAGTGAGCGATTGGAGTTTGTAGACATGTACACATTCAGAGTGCCAATGCCGTCACCAGACATATGGACATAAAAGACCATCTTGGAAATCAGACAAAAAGAAAGAATAATTTATCAATAATATCCCAGTAGCAAAAGTGCTGTTATAAACAAATATGCCACAGTAATCACAGCAGCGTTGATGTTTAGACCAACAGTACGATTACTAGTTTAATATTATTTATTTAACAGTTAATACTAATGAACTTACATTTTAGATACAATATTCCCAAATAGTTTGCCTATTTCTGCTTAGCCAACATAAATGGCTTCAAATCAGAATAAACTTTGAAAGTCTCCAAGCCTTTAATTAACCAGTGTTTTGAACAAACTGGTCGATTGAATGATTTAACTCACTAAAAAAAATAAAAATAAAAATGATTCAGATTTTTTGAACAAATTATAGTTAAGTGAATGAATCAATGACTTCCTCATAAAGATATTTATGTGTTTCTGCTGCTTTCAATCATTTAGATCGCTTGTCAATGTAATACTATATTCCAATCCAAAAAATATTTAGGCTAATTCCAGCTAAACGCTGGACTCAATAATACACTTCAAGTAAACTAGCAAATCTGCAAAGATAGTTTATCTGGAAAAAAAGTTTCTCTTTTATTGATCGATTTTGCTTGTTATGGTGGCTGATATTCTCCTTCTGTTTCTGTATGTATGTGTAAATGACTCCTGTCAGTGTTTGACTGACTGGCGAGTTAGTGGAAGAGTTTGACCTTTTAGGATGAGACAACTGATTCTGTCACACACAAATTTGCTACTTTTACTAAGCATATAACACAAAATATAAAAACAACAACAACAAAAAACGCCAAAGTTCCTAATTGTAATTTACAATATTAAAAACGTCTAACCAAGGCTGACAAGTACACACAAAAACTCCTCCTCTTCAGCTGCTTCTTGTGATTGATTGATGCAAACTGAATGGGAGGACAATGGGGAAACGAGTCTCCATGGGCTAATTATCTCACACGCACATACACACCTCTAAAAAGGATGAACACAGTCTGTCAAGTCAGAGGAGATCCAGAAACATGATTGCCTGCCTTCACACACAAACTGATGAGAGCTTTGAAAGGTGCTCCTCTTTCTCCCACAGACATTTTGTGTGTGTATGTGTTTGACAGGATGATTGAGTGCTGCCGGCTGGCCCAATGACTGAGTTATGTGCTTCACAGTAACAGAGACAAATCCTGACATTCACTTCCTCCCATTATATTGAGCAAAAGCTATGGATCCAGCAATGCAGGGGAATTAAATATCCTCATTGCGCTAATGATCTAATTGGAAAGATCAATCTATAAAGCTTTTCCTAAAACATGACTTTGTAGAGGCAAAGCTTTTTTTGGACCGTTAGATGATCGGCAGCTACATTGTAACATTTTGAGAGGTTACATGCAGTGCTAGGGGATTTTTGAAATTCACAGCAGGGAAGTTACAGAAGTGCTGCTGGCTCCTATTTTCAGTGCTGTGTACACCTCTGAGTTAAAAAAAAAAACACATTTATAAATGGTATTACTATGCCTTTTTTTTTTTGGATAGGACAGTAGAGTGATGACAGGAAAGCATTGGATGGAGAGAGGGGAGCAGGATCGGCAAAGGACCTCGAGACGGGAATCGAACTCGGGTCGCCATGAGCACAGCTGCACTGTTTGCCGACGCACTAACCACAAGGCAGTTTGTGCTGACATAAGTGGCATTACTATGAAACTACGAAAGACCCAACCAGGAAAAAAGCCCAGATTTCAAGTTTGTGTTCCAATATGTGAACCCAAAATCAAATGTATCTTTATCATCTTTTCAGATAAAAGAGCTCATTGTACTATAAAAACATGACAACTTTACTACTTTATTCTTTCTAAGCCTATTAATAGGATTGAATTTAGTCAGTCTGTTTAAATTATACTTCCATAAACCTTCAAAAAATCCGTTTTGAAAATGGGAACTACCAACTGTAAACTTCTGCAAATGGTTTTCAGAAGCTGTTGGTGGCATCTGCACCACAGATGTCAAAGATGCTGATCTTATTAAAAAATATTAGTTTTCTCTGAAAAAAAAAGGAAGCAGGAACTTATGAACCAGTGGCATAGCCACGAGGGGGCCTTGGGGGGGGGGACATTTGCATGTCTGCCCCCCCAGTTTTTTAGACTTTTTAAAATAAAAAAAATTAGGAATTGTTGATTTATTACTCTTATGAATTGTCCAATGACAATGGCGGTTCAATATTACAATTTTTCAAGAAATCACATAAAGATGAGCGAGAAAGAGAAAGTTTGCCATCTACGTCTGAGCCTGCTTCAGCTTTCCACAAGGAGATAGCGAGTGAATTGGCAACTGACGTGCCCCGTTTTCAGGACACCGGCACGAACATTTCATCACTGGAGTGTAGTGGTGAGACTTCCATCTCAGTTCTTAATCTGAGAATATTTGTTTTCTATTTGAATTGGTTCATTATTAAAACATTTCGCGTTCTATAGATATATTTCTCATGTCTGTGAGGCACGAGTTCGGTTCATTTTTGACGCGCTCAAGTTTGGTTTCATTATTTTACAGCGCACAACGTTTTGTTGTTATTGTGAGTGTACACAAACAAATGTAGACCCTTACCAGATTCATACGATGTAATTATTCTTGTCTGTATGACCAAAAATGACGGAGTGTAAGTGCAAGTGATCGCAGCGGCGCCTCCATGTTAACTGTCACGCAGTATAAGTGCACTGCTATTCAGCTTCCACACGCCGCACAAACACTTGGAAATGCGCACATTTAATATAGACATTATAGCCTACATGTAATATAGAGCGGCCCCCTCATTTTATGATAGCCCCCCCCAAAATTACAATTCTGGCTATGCCACTGATATGAACAAGACAAGAAAAAACAAAAGGCATCTACCACTGGTCAAGTCCATGAAAATGTCACAATTATCATTCCTGTATGTTGATTTGTTTTTGTTTTGTCTCATTTTTTTACTTTTTGTTCATTGTTTCTATTGTATTGTACTGAATATAATGCAAGTACAAACTCATCCTGGACTTCAGTGAATTAAACACATAAAATGCCAGTGAGCACTTACTTTGCAATCGCTGCTGCAGTGGCGGAAAAGAGGTCCTACAATTCGGGCAGTGTGTCCAGTTGTCTGTGGGAAGGACCCATCTAGATATAGGTAGTGGCCTAATGGGTTGCGGAGGGTGTGATCAGTGGATGGTCCAGTCCCATGTGTGTGCATATTTCCTGGTTTGATCAACCAATCAAAATCATCATCTTGACTCTGTCTCCAGGAGCAAAGGTCAAATTCGAAATTGCAGCGACCACTGAATCCCTCTGGGGGAAAAAACATGAATATTGTTAAAGGGATAGTGAAATATGAACATCACTCACTCACCCTCATGCAGTTTCAAACCTGTATGACTTTCTTTCTTCTGTAGAAAAAAAGAAAGAAAGAAAGATATTTCAAAGAACTTTGCAGTTTGAACAACATTGGAGCCCACTGAAGAAGTCAGTGGGCTCCAATGTTGCTTCACAGAATTAATAAACACCATACCGGTTTAAAAAGACATGAGGGTAGCAAATCATGACAGTATTTAAATTTTTGGGTGAACTATTCCTTTAAAACAAACACAAATGCACATGGAAATTACATTTAATATGGTTGCATACATTCAATACAGTATATGAGGTGTAAAGTTATTCCATACACAAATTCTGACCACTGAAGAATTTTCAATACAGTTGAAAAAAAGGGACAGGGACAGGGAAGAGGATGATGGATTTGTTTCTCACTGCATATGTAATGATTCTCATCCGAGCCATCTCCACAGTGATCAATAAAGTCACACAAGTTGTCCTCAGAGATACAGTGACCGTTGGCACAGATGAACTCGTTGTTACGACAAGGAAGATCAGACGTTATTGGAGGGGCACAATCCACAAATGCCACGTCATCAACAACAACATCACCCATGTAGCTGATGCCTCGCTTGGCTCGAAGACCCACCTATTAATACATTCATAAACCAAAATATGCATGCTTTTAATCTGCGGTATCTACATCATCTGCTCCACAATACTTTCCATACTCCGGTGTAGTCAAATGCACAAATCTATAAGCACACATTTACTCTATGAGACATGTCAGGTAAACAGACTAATGTGAAAAGATGTCACTCAAAATCAATTGATTCTCTTAAAAGAAAACAAAAAATGTATGTGTGAAAAGCTAAAGGAAAAAACTATACATAGAGATTGATTGTGAATTGGAAGTGTTTGAGAGCTGCTGCATAAGTTAAAGAGCACCAAGTCCCCTGATAGTATACAGCAAAAGGGCAGTCAGTACTAATGAGTGAGTGTGTCATGAAGTATCCAGCACAATGAAGAACTACATTGGTAAGAGTGTTTATATATAAGAAGTGTTGATAAATATTAATGATCCAAGGGCCAGATGGAGAAAAGGTCATGATATTTCTGATCAAGCATCAACAGTCCAAACATCAGCTTGACACTTAACATTTTACCACATACTTCAGGAATACTAAACACACAGTTCTCCAATCACCTTGATTAAAATGTAAACAAGTACCATAAATTTCATAAAAGTTGTTTACCTGGTTGACACATAAACTATGGTTCAAAGGTTTGGGGTCAGTAAGATTTTTTTTTTTAATTTGAAGGATGTCTCTTATGCTTACCAAGGCTGCATTTATTTGATCATATACAAAAATACAGTAAAAATAAAATAGCAATATTGCATAAGCTGTGATACCTTTTCAGCTTTTTTCCAAGAGTAGAAATTTTTCTACTCTATAGAAAGAACAGCATTTATTTAAAATAGACTATTTTGGTAACATTATAAATGCCTTTGTCAGTTTATTCAGTTTAATGCATCCTTGATAAAGTTTTTTTCTTTAAAATGAATCTTTCTGACCTCAAATGTTTGAACGTTTTATTACATGTTGGTGTATTTTTTGCAGTTGTTTAGGCACAGCTGGAGAACCAGAAAGGGAAAAAAGCTGGACATTCAAAAACGTCTTTTTTCATTTATTTATTAGTCCTCACTCATGTAACAGAAACACTGACCTGAATGTTATGACGGATTCCTATGAAGACCTCACCCCGCCTCCAGCTGTTGCCTTGGTTACCACTTTGGGACCAAACTTCATGTGTGACAGAGACTGATTTGATAAAGACCTGCACATACAATTTTGAGATTGTTTTGACAAACTGCAAATTGGTCTCTGGAAAATCCTTCATAACAAACATTTTAGAATTTGAACACAATGAAAGAGAAAATGAAGCACGAAATGTATTCTGTCACATTAATAATATGTTTTGATGTTTTCTAGGCATGGGTTACCAGTGCAGCAAATGAGTAACAATTATATTCATAATTTCTAGATAACTGCACCTGCAGCGTTCCAACAGTAAAGCCACTCATGTGATACCAGAACACAAGTGTGCACTGGGGTCCTGTTATTTTAATGGGAGCAGTCAAGAGATCAGTGGTATGACCATATCCTCCATTGGAGCTGTCCGCAAATATATACCAACCCTCTGAAGAACCACTGCAAAATGTACACATATACAGATGAGTACATACAATAAAGCAGAAAACGCACACCTGCATAAGCAAACCTGACCATGCATTTATAAACTGAAGCACAAACACATTCCAGCAAATAATGCTGTTTATTGCTCACAGTGTGTGGTCGTTAGCAGGTCTGTGGTTCTGTTCTCCATGATGAATACTCTCCCCTTGTCCTGTCTGCCAGCAAAAGGAATGAGGAGGAACAGGAGTGGCCGGGACACTTAAATACCATCCACACAGAGCATCATTTTCAAAATCACAATACTCCTTCACTGAGAACAGACAAAACAGTAATATCAGAAGGATGGATGATGGAAGGTATCGGTAAGATCTTATTCATATTTTTATAAAAAAAGAAGCCTCTTATGATCACCAATGCTGCATTTGTTTGATAAAAAAAGGAAAAACCATACAGTAGTATTATTGAATAATATTACATTTTAAAATAACTGTTTACCATTTGAATATGTTTAAAATATTATTTTATCCTGTGATGGCAAATCTGAATTCTAAGCATCATTACTCCACTTAATCATTCAGAAATCATTGTAATATGCTGATTTGTTGCTTAAAACACACATTTTTATTACTATAAGTCAGGATTCTTTGATGAATAGAAAGCAATTATTTGAAATAAAAACATTTTGTAAAATTATAAATGTCTTTACAGTCACCTTTAATCAGTTCAATCCATTCTTGCTCAAAGTAATAATTTCTTTCCAAAAAAAAAAAAACTAAACAAAAAAAACCTTTTGAACAGTTGGTAGACAGACAGACAGACAGATAAACAGATGGATGCATACCACAGTGCTCTTCATCAGAGCTATCAGAGCAGTCTGGTTTGAAGTTACACACTTGACTGAGGCTCACACACTCTCTTGTAGTTGAGCACACAAACTGGTCAGGAGGGCAGCTATGAGGGGGTGTAGCTGACAAGGAGGGGATGGGGGCAAAGGTGCTAGGCTCCTTTGAGGGCAATTCACCTACATATACAATGATATACACACATAAATACATTAAAACCCAGAATTTTAACGTCCTGAAATGGGCAACTGGATCCATATTGATACCAGTCCTAATAAGAATGTAATTTTAAAGGGGTCATATGATGCGATATCAAGTTTCCCTTTCTCTTTGGAGTGTTACAAGCTGATTGTGCATAGATAAGATCCCTGAAGTTGCAAAGACTAAAGTCTCAAAACCAAAGAGATATTCTTTATCAAAGTTAAGACTCTGCCACGCCCCCCTAAAACGGCTCGTTCTAACACGCCCCCACATATCTACCTCACTATGTGGAAATATTTGCATAATGCAGCCCAAATGTGCACGCAAAGAAAGAAGGCGTGGTTTCAGTAACCGCAGTTAGTGTTGATGCAGCCATGTCAGGGAGACGCTGTGTGTTTCTAGGCGAAAGCAAAAGCACTTTATTTGGCCTTCCGAAAGTAGATGCATTTAGGAATCTTTAAGATTGCTTACAACAGAACAGCAATGCATTTTATGGACGACCGTTTCGTGAACCTAGGAGAGGAGGTAATTCTGACTTTGCTATGACAATCTGGCGCTTCTGAATCAGCTACTGTTTTGTTATTAGTTTAAGTATTTGCTATTGACTGTTCAAATGCGGAGTTTTCCGCATTGTGTGTGTGTGTGTGTATGTGTGTGTGCGCTCGCGTGTGTGTGTGAGAGAGAGAGAGACTGTCTTTACATTTATTTTGAAAGATGAAGCTCGCGATTATGGTAAGGGGCGTTACATTTCCGACGAGTGCTTGCGGTGTTCGGCCAATCACAATGCACTGGGTCAGCTGGCCAATCAGAGCAGACTGCGCTTGTCGGAAGGAGGGACTTTGTAGAAAACTAAGCGTTTGAGAGAGGCAGGTCATATAGGACTTACAATAATGTACAGTATTTGAAAAATAATGTTTTTTGAACATTAAAGCATGTCAACATATTCTGTTACACCAAATACACAAAATAATGATCTTTAAAAAAGCATCATATGACCCCTTTAAGGATTTTCTTTCATATGAAGCTAATTCCATATCATTTTTACTTCACCATCATATGGCTGACAGCCAATGAAAGACAGATCGTCTATGGCAATATCTCCTCTGAAGTCATCACCAACAGTCCCCTCCACTAAAATCTGTAGCAGCAAGAAAGAAAGAAAGAAAGAAGGCCTATCTATATTATAAACAGTGTGCTCGGTTATCGGATGGGAAACAATTTACTAACAACGATCTAAAACATAAGTGGACTACAATCAGTGTTGCCAGTTTAGCTACTTTGTAGCTAGATTTAGCGACTTCCCTGCCCCTTTTGAGACTTTTTTTCAAAAGTTTAGGGACAAATATAGCAACTTCTTGGACAAACCTTATCTAAGTTCTCATCTTGCCCACTGATCTACATTCATCTTTATATAGATCAGTGAATTTGCCATTGTGATGTCATCTAGTGACATTTAGCTACCAGTTTTAGCTACTTTCAATTGAAGTCTTTAAAATGGACACATTAAGAACAAGCGAATCACTTAATAATAAGAGACACTGGATTTATAATTGTTAATATCGGGCTATATGTAGATTTCATAAACCCTTGTTATTAGCGACCCCGGTGGCCGTTAAGTGAACTGCAGCCAGCAACTTGCTCGTGCTCGCACTCGTGTACACGTAACGTACAAGAGATCGAATGTGATTCAGTGTCTTTCAGTGTTCTTCACTTTGAAGAAAAAAAGTTGGAAATACCTTTGAAGCAATATACTGTTAATGAACATCTAGACACCGTCCACACTGATGAGAGCGGTGTTTAGATGAATTATGAATATGTAAATATGCTCTGTGCGCCTTACTCAACACCCTTACGAAAATTAACCATGGTTTTATTGTAGTAAAAGTGTAGTAACCATGCTGTTTTGGAGTACTGATTACCATTTGTATAACCACAGTTTTACTACAAATACCATGGTTAAACTAAAGTAACCGTGGTTTTTTGGTTTCATTTGTAGTAAAACCATGGTTAATTGTCGTAAGGGCAGTTCAATAAAGTTAATATTAAGTAACTTACTCCAAACAAACCACAAACAAATTCTGCCATTCCTAAATGTGTTTTTGAAGGAATCGGTTGAGTGAATGAGTCAAACGTCCACATAAAGACTCAACTGCTGCCACCTACTGGTGTACCGATGTAACCAGCAGAAAGAGATGCTAAAAAATAACCTGTCAACTATCTGCTTGTTAAATGTGTGCTGTAAATGAATAGCTCTCATAAAGTGCTTTACACCTTTTTCTTGTCGTAAAAATGGGCACGGCCATTTGTAAATTCTATGGGTCTGGCTTCCGGTCTCATCTGAGTCCACTCCGTCCAGCTATTTTTAGCTGAACAAAACAGTTCGTTTTGCTGCTTGATATTGAAAGTTGGTGTGTCTTATCATATTATTTTAATGTATTCTCTTAATTATGAACACACTGGTTTGTAGTTTTACCGTTTACTGCACGTTGTTATTTTCCTCGTTATTTACCTATAGCGGGTAATGAACCGGAAGTCTCACCCATAGGCTTACTTCTGCGTTGAAGAAAAAGGTGGATACCCAACTAACGGGGAACGTCCTCAGAACTTTAGCTAATAGTCTGGCAAGATTCTCTGAAAGTTCTAAACAAACATTCTTCCAGAAACGTCAGTAGAATGTTGGCTCAAAGTTATCTGGTTTTAATAGGCCTAACGTTCTGAAGACACACACACACACACACACACACACACAATGTTATTTGTACTTAGTTCTTGAGACTTTTTTTCTGACATGTATTAACATTAATCGTTTAGTGGACGCTTAACTCTCTCTCTCTCTCTCTCTCTCTCTCTCTCTCTCTCTCTCTTTCTCTGTGTGTCTCTGTCTCTCTCGCTCTCTTTCTAATAACTTCATTAATAACTGCATTAGAATGCTATCAACGGCCCAAGCCTCCATTACCAGCTTTAAAATGACGTTTTGGAACTAGCAAAAGAGGCGTTGGATGAGATGCGGAAGAAATAATCTACTCACAATAGCGATTTAAGTACAAAAACCGGACGAATCCCTTTAAATATATCATCTGATCGATGTCATGAGGTGTGGTAACCGTAGTATAAGCGGAATAATTGACGACGGTACGTTGAATTATTAGAAAAATAATGCACACCCGAGGTGTAACGGCCACGACGCGAAGGGTGTGCATTATTTTTCTAATCATTCAACGGCCCGTCGTCAATTATTCCTTACGTATTAGATAGTATTCTCAATTGAAACGAGTAGAGAGAGGCTTGGACCTGGAAACAGTATTACTTGTCACAACTTAACAAGTGGATTGTAACGTTGCATTAACTCGCAAAAGCACTTAAATATAAATGTTCCTCATCACATATCATTTCTTTCACAAAAGAATGCAAAAGCATTGAAATATTTTTTTTTCCTCTTGTCTACATTTTTTTTTGTCTGGAAATGCAGATAAGCAAACATTTGTACTACATATCTGGAATGACTGGAATTACATGATGATATGGATTATAATTTATATTTTAATAAGTTTGGAAAATAATTTTTAATATTGCTAATACTAGCCTACACTTCAGCATGCTTTGTGGTTACTATGATTGCTCAGACTTTAGTGCATGCATTATCAACAGAGTGCATGTATGAGCATAACATTTAAAGCTGGAGCAGCCAGTTAATCAAATGATTCAGCACACAAGGACACCATTACACCCATACACTCCAGTCCTCATAATTCTGATCAATAACTCACCTGAAAGTGGTATGCGCTGTTGATCAGCAGTGTCTTCCTGTGCCAGAAGTTGCCTTGGTCACCATAGCGAACCCACAACAAGTTGCCCCGGCCACTGTTACGGGTGCGCATGTACAAAGCCAAATTAAACACATGCTGGCCAAACATGTGATAGTGGAACCTAAAAACACAGGGTGGTTCGGATTCAGGACCTCGGCGAGGAGTTTGGAGAAAAGGCCGACTGATAAGAACGGCCGTGTCTTTGAACTTCTGTGGGTCTGAAGATTCGATATAGAGGAAGTGGCCATCCACATTGGCTCGTGTGTGGTCCTTCCATGGGCCTGTGTTGAAAGTGGGAGTGGGTCCTTGGATACGGGTCCAATCAAACATGTCTTCCTCGTGTTCCTGAGTCCAGCTACACAGGCCTTCCTCAAAGTCACACATTAGCTCCGGCGCTGATTGGAGAAGAAAAGATCACTGTAAATGTGACTGCTAACGTCAAACAATATGAACTGCTTCAATGACCATTTAAAACTCCACCAATACTGACAGCAGTTTTCCTCATCTGTTCCATCTCCACAGTCATCGATCAGGTCACAGATCTGGTAATAGTCCACACATGCTTTGCTCCGGCTACAGTGAAGGTGATTAGGAGTTGGGCACATCTCCACAGCTTTGGGCAATGAGCAGTTATGGAACATAATATCATCTAGAGCGGAGACTCCTTCATACACAGCCAAGCTCCGTTTTGCAACTGAGATGTGGAAAGGCCTGGTCTGTCTGCCAATCTGGACAATTACAGGGTGCCACTGGCTACCTTGGTTGTAAAGTGTTTGCCAAAGTATAGTGCTGCTGTCTGAGCCCTCTATCACCAAGTGCATTTCAGCAGCACCAACAGAATGGCCAGAATTATAGTGCCTGTAAGCAAAACAATCAATGCAAATATTGAATCTAAACAATGAATGTTAAAAAATATACTGCAGTGAAGAATATTATTTTATTTGTGTTTTTGCAAATATTAACATATATGTTTAGATATAATATATTTTAATTAATGCATTTTACTAGCTTAGAAAGAGATAAGGCCAGAGCCTTACCAGAAGGTCATGACACAGACTGAACTTGTTTGCTGGAATGTAGGACTGCGCAGCAAAGCCTGCTGGGACAACCTGCTGCTCCTCTTGAAAATAAACATGAAGTGGCCTTAAAGGGGGAGAAAAAGAGATAGTAAAATATTTAAAAAGTATTAACAAAACCTGAAATTGGAAATGCCATTGCCACCATTCCAGTAATTCGCATTTAATTTACAAATCTCCCAGAGGCCAAACCTAATTAATTATCTATGGGAGCACAATATGAAAAGCAGCACTATTTTTCTTTCGCAAAGCACTAAAATTGAAATGAACTAGCCTAATTCTCACACAATTTACGCTCCCAGGTGATTTGTAGATAAACATTATAAGTTAAATGGGATTTTTAAAAATGTTCCAGTGCTAGTTAAAACTAAGTAGAGGTTCTTCATGGAGAAACAGAAATGTTAGGAAATGTGCACATGGAATAAGTGGATGTGGTTTATAGGTCAGAACTACAGTTTTAGCATCTTTTGGGAGTGAGAGTAAATTAAATGTGAGACAAAATAATTTCATGATTTATTTAGTCTGTGTATTTATGTCAGTGCCCTCACCTGCACTTGTATTAGTAGAGTGGTCCTGGGGTGGTGTTTGGTCCGGATAATCTATGGCGACTCCATTAGCTGAGCCTCTCACCCATTCAAACCCATCACCCTGGACAAGCTCATACCAGCCACACGAGTCGGACTCAAAATCACACTGTGCCGCTGAAAGTCAAATTAACATCATGAAATAATAATGAAACAGTAAATGAAACATAAAACCATCATTGAAAATATAGACAAATTAGTTCAAACTTTCAGAATATCTTATTTATATTCCAAGGAAGAAAGAAAGCCATATACAGTAGGTTTGTAACTACATGAGGGTGAGTAAATGATGACAGAATTTTCGTTTATGGGTGAACTTTTTTCATTCATTGTACAACAAAAAAAAAGTATTTGGTATCAGTCAAGGTAAATGTTTCTTAAACAGTGACATGGCTCATGTTCCAGTGAAATTATGCAAGCTGTTTTAAATTTTCAAGTCTCCAGTCTCTCAGTCTAGCTTACTACAGTCTCTTAAGTAAGCTATTTCTGCAATAAAAATAACTGTAAGCGAATGACACCTGCAAGACATTCAGTTTACAAATGGCTGTACACACAGTTACATTAAAAATAAGATGGATACTCACAACATTTGGCCTCGTCCTCTCCATTGGGGCAGTCTAATAAAAAATCGCACACTTTCACCCCTTCTACACATTCATTTGCCCCACAGTGAAACTGAGACGAGGGGCACTGAGTTGGAAGAGGTGCCTTGATGTCAGTCTCTGGAGAAAACAATAAAGCCAAAATACATATTTCATAGAAAAGGTAAGCAAAAGGTCAAGAAGGGACTCATAAAGTGAAGAGTGGCTTAGAGCTCCTTCCTGCATTATCACCTCTGTTTACGGGGTCATGTGATGTAGATCTGGACATGGGCACATTATTATGATTAATCTGACTGTCCAGAGTACTGCTGAAATAAATCACAATAATGCGGTATCGTAACACACACACACATTTACAACTAAACACATAAACCTCCCTTCGAAACACTTGGCCATAGAAAATCAACCTTGTTCTGTTCTGTTCTGTGCAGATCTGTATTTATGGTGGAAAATAAAGCAAGATTATCTTCTCTCATAAATAGTTAAGCATTTTTGTGACCGATGTGTAAAATAAAAGTTATTGACTTACTGCAAAGCTGTGTCAGCAATTACACCTTAAAATGTAGACCTATAAAATCTTCAGAAGATAATAAAACCCACCATGATGTTGTCATGGCATTTATATATACTCGAAATTAAAAATGTAACTGATGTCTCTTCTTCTTTCTATAATGGGCTGAGCTGTAAATTAGAAAGTTGCTGAGGTTCCCTTCTGCCCATCACTATTGTCCCTCTGGTGTCGTAGTCCATCCAGCACAGGCGGTAAATGTATTAGGCCTTATTTACAGCTTTATATTCCTGCATCTCTTGAGCTCTCTGCACCTCACACCCTTCAGAAATTTCTAAAGCAAATCCATCACATAACTTCATCTTTGCATCTTTACAAACAGCTACATTATAATCCAAACATGGATGTCTGAAGGAGGAACATATTCAGACATGGATAACTTCAATGAAGCACACATACTGATGATATCAGGGGAATTTCCAGACTTTCATCAGTAAAAGGGCACATGAGGCCCTCCATCAAAAAAAGTGTGTCCATATTTTGAGACCCTTTTTAATACTGATTTGTACCTAAATAAATTGGCTTTACCTGCAGCACAGTTTCGTTCACAAGCTGCATGTGCAATAAAGAGCTGTTTGATCATTGACAAAAGATAGAAGACATTTGCATTTCCTACAATAAACTGTAGGAAAATATCCACCTAATCCACTGCTCTTTTATAAAACATCCTGTATTCCTGTTATTATTGCAGTGTGAGAATCCGCTGCAAACAATTCAAGAAATAATTCACCCAAAAGGAAAATTCTGTCATTAATTAATCACCCTAACTCTTCCAAAATCTTAAGACCTTCGTTCATCTTTGGAACACAAATTGGGATATGTTTGATGAAATCCAAGAGCTTTCTGAGCCTCCATAGAAAGCAATGCAACTGAAATGTTCCCAGGTCCAGAAACGTAGTGAGGACATCGTTAAAATAGTACATGTGAAACCAGTGGTTCAACCAGAATTTTACGAAGCTACGAGAATACTTTTTTGCGTAAAACACGCAATTCGTAAACCAGGCGCAGCGCATGCATGTTTTACGTCAGCAGCAGCACGTGCATACATCGTGGTAATCTCAATAATGGAGGAGGACGGTGACGTGTTGAGTTGCGAAGAATTGTTGAATAAAGTTATTAGTTTTGTTTTCTTTGTGCACAAAAAGTATTCTTGTAGCTTTGTAATATTACGCTTGAAACTGATGTCACATGGACTATTTTAACTATATTAAAATAGTTAACATAGTTGAGTCTGGGAACGTTTCAGTTGCATTGCTGTCTACGGAGGGTCAGATGGCTCTCGGATTTCATCAAAAATATCTTACTTTGTGTTCCGAAGATGAACGATGGTCTTACGGGTTTAGAACGACATGACGGGGGAGTAATTAATGACAGAATTTACATTTTTGGGTGAACTATCCATTTCAGTGCTTGAGTGCATCCGAATGAATCAAACTGAATCACAAACAATTTCAGACCAACACTGCGTTTCATTCTGAAGAACTCATCCCTATTCCTTAGTCCCTTTGAAGGTTTTACCCTCCAGACTGAGAGCCTCGAAGGGATGAACAAAAAACTTTCTCTTCAAACTCACTTCTATATTCCCAAAGCCAATAAAGGAGGGACTGTCGTCATGCAATTAAACCCACGGAAACAATCATGGAGGCAAAGTGTCCATAATTTGTACCCTTCAAAATCCCTCATTCTGATGGGCCCTTTGAAGTAACCAGTTCTGTTTGGACTGATCCTTGAATATGGCATTGTGCCCTGAAGTGCCCTTCAGAAGCCGAATTATCCTTTTTGGAACGCAGCGCTTTTTGCAAACCAGTTTGACCGATTAGATCAAAAGAGTGATTCATTTGTGAATCTGGCATTGCTAGTTCTGATTCTAGACAGAGTAAGAAAAAGTGATGAGGACGTGTGTCCCACATCCGTTCCCATTTTACAATTGGTCACCATTTGCTCAGGATGTGATTATCCCAAATAGTCTAGAAACAACATAACGGTTGACTTTCTTCTTCTCTACAATAATTAAGCCATTTTGGGAAATGAGCATGATCAAACATATATTGTGGAGTGGAATCTGGGTCGGGGCAGACTATAGATTCTTACAACAGCTAACAGAAAACACACGTGACTTGATCGCTTAAGTATTATCAATCAAAATGATTCTCATGCCAGTATACATCAATCCCACTGACACATAAGGATTTATCAGTAACTTTTTTACTGGGGCACAGTATTTCACTGGGGCTCTTGCCCCAGTAAAAATGGTCTAGCGACACCGCAGAATGATACTGATGCGCCACAGAATAAAGTCAGTCATACAGATTTGTAACGACAAATGTAATTTTTAGGGGAACAATTGAATTAGGTGTATTTAGGCAGCCTTATTGGATATACATGGTACCCTGAAACAGTCCAGACTGTGCAGACTGATTCGCCGAAAAAAGCACTCTTGAGAAGACATATTAGTGTTCACCCACCTACTGCTACCACACATCCTCTGCTGAAGGACACGTCATCAATCGCTACAACTTCATATGGGTCACTGCTGTTGAATATCAATCCTCTAATCACAACCTGTAGATTCACAGTGATTTTGTGTTACTGATTGAACTATGCACCATACATACCAAACAATAATACCCCTTCCCTCAAACACACATAAACTCTCATACAGTACATGCACACCAACCTTAAACTCCTCTCCGCTGTTTAACACCACCACTGTTCGCATCCAGGGAAGAGTGTGTGGATCAGGATTGGAGGTGGACTGAAACCAAGCCTGCATCTCTCCCGAAGATTTGAACTGGATCAGAACCTGCAAAGCCCCAGCCAGCATCCCAATATGACGATAGAAAGTTAACTGTTCAAAGGAAAGGACAACAAAGGGAGAGAAAATATAAATCCCTCAAAAGAACATGCTACGTGAACAAAGGATTCAAGAGGTGCATTGATCACTTCATTACACATTTTGAGCTTTAAAGATGAAACATTAAAGATATTCAGCATTTGGCCAAATGAGACCAAATGAATGCTGAAAGCATCTAATATTCAAAGCAGTTTTGTTGTAAAGTGAGGTTATGTTATTGCATCTTACTGCCAAGTTCAATGTCATCTTATTTTCGTTTAAGCAGAGAAGCACTCAAAGTGAATTACTCCATATTCGATAACGGAGAATCTAAAACCATACATCACAATGAGTGCATGCACTACCCACTGTGTCAGGGCTCTGACAGCCTATGCATAACTCTCTGCTGTCAATAAGAGTGTGTAGCCGGGGCAGTGGATAAGTGCTCTACACACATAATGGAGGGCTTGAGCCAAGCACTTAACATGATGCTGCTTATGGTTTGTGGTAAACTCTTCAGTATGTCTCTCTTGACAAAAAACAAACACATTGCATTGGTCCATTTATTGAACTACTAAAATCGTTCATATAATTTTTTTAATAGGCTATTTAATTAGACACTGGGACTTTTCATTGTTTTTAATCAACCCGCTTGTCTGTGTTAATTTGAGACAGACTGTCAGTATGCGCATTAGTGGTGATGATTTGTCAGCCAATCTTTTTGCAGGTTTCACATCAGTCAGTGGTGACAAGTGCCTATAAGTGAACCATTCCGTCAGCCTATTCATTCAGGAACTAAACCAGAGTAAAGGTCCTTGCACAACGAGTCCGAAATTTTCGTATGCGTTTTTTTTTTTATTCGTCATCCTTTCCTATCAAAATGCTTGCTATGGATACGAAAACGCAGAAAATCGAACCTGGTCCAAACATTTTTTTATGACAGACTAAAGTTTCAGAGGCAGTGTGTAAACGTGATTGACATAATGTGAGGTTGTATCTATTTTTTAACGTACGAAAATTTTGGACGAGAATTTCGGACTCAGTGTGCAAAGACCTGCAGTGACTTTGTTCTGAACAATTTTGTTGGCAGAGCAAAAATAGACAAATTAACTGGCAATACTGTGTCTAAAATGTAAGTCAATATTAATTTTTAACAGCTGTATAAAAGCAATATCACACAGTTGTGTATATATTATGGAAAATAGTGTTTTGATAGCTTGCTCTAAAAAGCAGATGGCGGTTTGGCAAATAGGCTACTGATTCATGTGGTATCCGAATTTAATAATTAATTCAAAGAACAGAAAATTAAATACAACACCAAAAGATGTTTAGTCATGTTTTTTCTGTACCCAGCATGTCTGTGAAGGCTGGAAGAGAGGACTGTATATTTCAGCAGTGACTCCTCCTCCAGTTTTTGATTGTATATAGAGACAGTGACCTGACAAAAGAGAATAAAGAGTGTCCTGAGAAGTCAGGAAATACAATATAAAACCAAACCTTATTAACATCTAGAGAATATGGTGTTTACACTGAGGGAGAAAAAACTCATATGTAAAAGTAAAAAAAAATGCAATTATGGAATTTAGTATGTACTATCAGTTATAGGGTGGAAGTCATGTAGAAGATTTTGTACAACAGGTTTTTCAGAAACGCTGATCATGTTAATAATTAGAGGCCTTACAAATTCATGTATCATGTATCAGTGTCACGAATCCTGTCCGTGGTCTTCTGTCCGCTCGCCACCAGAGGTCGTCTTCTGATTATATTGACTCTCACACTACACAGACTGTTACACGTCGCCCTGGACTACATTTCCCATGTTCCATTTCACTAATCACACACACTATAAATACGAGGTCCTAACCACCACTCGAGCTGAGTATTGTTTAGCGATTATCGCTCTCCTAATGATAGCTACTTTACGGAGCCAATTCCACTGTTGTCTCATTGGTCAAAGTTCCATGGTTTATTTTCCGGGATTCCATTTAGCTGTCACGGCTGTCATCCGTCAGGATGGAACAATAATAGCTTCGTGGGCTTATTGTTGGGTTTTTTTAATTATTTTTTTAATATTAATTTATCATTTTGAGCAGGAGTCCAGGATTCATCGGGAATTACCCATCATAAATTGTGATATAGCCTGGTTCGTTGGTCCGTTAGATCGGATTGCTTTCTCACTACAACCGAACAGCTCCAGAGTTCGATTTTAATCGAGCTGAGACCACCTCGTTCAGGCGATCTCGAACCGATTGTTTTGGTGCGGATCCGGGCGCGATTGCCATTTTCACATATTCCCAAACAAACCGAGCTAAGGGGGGAAACGCGCCAGGTTCCGAAACAACAGGCCAGGTGTGAAAGCACCCTTAGTTTCTAGTTCCTAGTCCTAGTCTATTCGCGTCTTGGTTTTGTCTGGTAGCCTGTTTCCTGATCACCTGCCTGTCTTGGATATCCTTTTGTCTTGCCATTTCGGAATTTGTTTGCCCCTTGTCTGGATTATAGTCTGTTTGTTGGATTACCCATTTGCCTCGCCTTTTGGATTACGTTCGCCATCGATTGACCCACGCCTGTTTACCGGACTACTCTTTTGTCTTGTCTTCAATATACCTGTTTGTCATTGTCTGACTCATGCCTGTTTTTGACCACGTCTTTTAATAAAAGCTTTGCATATGGATCTGCACGCCTCTCTCAGTCGCTCCGTAACAGTCGGGTTTTATAGAGTTAAGTGGTATCCATACAGATATAAGACGAACTGTTTTACTTACCATTAACATTTTCTCTGTGGTCGGTCTCAGTACTGGGATGGCTCAAACCTGATCCTCTTATCCAAATATGATGTTCATTTTGAAGTTGAAAACCACAAAAGCCTTCATCAAAGTCACATCTCACAAACTCAGAGCCTATATGAGAGGAAAGTCAAAGCTATATCAGGCCATTACAGTAAAATAAACACTGGTGTCTGCTAATCCTTTAAAATCTTTTACAGAGACACCATTAAAAACATGCAACTCTGTACGGCATCCATCATATAACACATTTAATATGCGCTTGACTTAAAATCTGTTGTCACAAAATAGATTCAGGAGATGCAAAATGAAAAAAATCTAATTATATAATATAATGTTCTGTGTTTACATGGACAACGTAAGACGAAAATGAAAATGCTAATGGAAAATCTTTTCTTAGCATCATTAAAAGGATGAAGGTGCAAAACAAAAGCAATAGTGGTCAACCCTAATACATCAACCTCAATTCTGTAATGTTCTGCCTTTTAAAAGCCCCAGAAGGATTCAATCAATATTATAAAAGCACTGTTGTAAGACCTCCCAGTGCGCTCATTTATGCGTGTGCCATAAATCTCACTATTTACACATGAGGGCCTTTAGGAGCATTTAAAATCATGTTGCCAACAGAGAGGGAAAAAAGGGCCATTACTGTCAAAGAATTGCCTGCATAAGCACAGGAAACATACACAAATAAAAGAGCAGACAAAGGAGCTGAAGAGCAGATAAGACAAACTTACAGACTAATACTTACAGTTAGTCTCATCACTGCCATCTTCACAGTTCTCTCTGAAATCACACACATGTTCCTCAGATACACAGCCGCCTCTTGCACAAGTAAACTCCTCAGGCAGACATGGCGTAGATGATACACTCGCCAGGAAACACAGCAGAAATGAGGCCCACACGCACACCTTCATTGAGCTCTCTGACAGATAATTCAGTAGCTCATTCAGATCTACATGTAAGCACAAACACAGTGACAGACACACTCACACCTCAATATCCAAAAACATAAATCCTCAAAATCCAAAGAGTGTCAGTCCACTGTACAACCTCGACTTTGTGCTATGGACAGCCGCGTCTCACAGAACACTAGTGCAAATTACTTTATGGCTGTTACACAATAGCCCTGCTTTCTTTCATTATGTATCTGTGTGTGTGTGTGTGTGTGTGTGCGTGTGTGTGTGTGTGTGTGTGTGTGTGTGAGTCTGCACCTGATGTCAAAGTGTGTGTCAAACTCCATGCAATTGGCTAGTGATAAAGTGACAGTAAAATGTAATCTATTATTTTAAGACATAATATTCTGTGCAATAAGAACCCAAGTTTACAATCGTGAGTTAAACAAACACATTTAGGTGAAAACATATAAAGCAATTTAAACAAGTGTTAATAGAAATTTGCTGCTATCTTAATTCCCTTCATTTTCAGTTCCAAGAAAACAGCACTGAATGAAAAATAAGATGGCAATGTAATCAAGCGTTAGTTCCACCCTCTGTCCTGCTTTACAAATGTTCATTCAGCTATAATTTCATTTTTCATGAATCAATGACTACAATTCAAAATCATTAATGGGGAGTGATAAAAGAGATTCTCTGTTGGCCATAATAATATCAGAATAAACTTCAAGCACAAAAGAACAGTGATAAGAATAAGAAATAAATAATTAGGGATTAGTTAAACAATAAATAAAAATAAAAAATACAAATCTTTTTATCAGCCCCACATCATTACTGATAAACTTGACATCCATCTATAGACGTTACCTAGCTGAAATAGGCTATTGTAGGATAATAGCTGGTCAAATAGAAGGTGACTATACTAATAATCCTCCTGTGAGTGATAGGATCCAGAGACTGCGGTAGTGATAATGGAGTCTTAAGACACACAAATCCTTAATAGTCCAATTGAAGAACAAATCTTGTGTCGCCAGGGATGTCACTTTCTCTCTATGTGATTAGTTGGGTTTATTGATTGTCAGCGCCGGGAGATTTAAGTGGCTGTGTTCTCACTTAATGGACACAAATTATTATGTCAGTCGTCAAGTCAGACAACACAACAGAAGACAGACAGTGTATTAAGCATTGATCTGTCTTTAACCTGTTAACTGTCGGTTCCACTTTTTGAGCATAGACCTGAAAATGACATTTCCAACTTAAACTGATATAAATTTTGAATGCTTTGGACCACAGACTTAAGGTTGATCTCTTTTTAAAGAAGACACTTGGCAGATTATTGTAGAAGTTCAAAAGTGAAGTGAAGAAGTTATAAAGATTATATAACAAACAATTTATTTAAGTTTAAGTTTATGAAAATATAAAATATAAAATGTAATAATTTAAATATTTATATTTTATATAAAACATACATTTTACAAAACATGTTTTACTCTAAAACTGCTAGAAAATCCTCTCTCACACAATGCAAAAACTAAACATGTTTTTCCATACTTTTCTCAATATTTATGAAGTAGACATCACATTCAGAAGTATTAAGGGCAGTATGGCAGTATTTGATTTCAATTCAACCTCAAAAAAACATAAAATACATGCTACGAGAACCCTGGACTTGCGTTATAGTTCACAATGCATCAAAAATGGAGAATCTTTTTTTTTTCTATAAATTCGAAACACTTTTAGACATTTTTTTTCTCAAAAATAGAATGGATGTTATCTTTTGAACACTGAACAAAATGAATAAAGATTTTTACAGATTTCTCATGATTTTATATGTGCATCACTATTTCAAAGTAAAGGTCAGAATGGGTTTATTGATTGTCAGCGCCGGGAGATTTAAGTGGCTGTGTTCTCACTTAATGGACACAAATTATTATGTCAGTCGTCAAGTCAGACAACACAACAGAAGACAGACAGTGTATTAAGCATTGATCTGTCTTTAACCTGTTAACTGTCGGTTCCACTTTTTGAGCATAGACCTGAAAATGACATTTCCAACTTAAACTGTTATAAATTTTGAATGCTTTGGACCACAGACTTAAGGTTGATCTCTTTTTAAAGAAGACACTTGGCAGATTATTGTAGAAGTTCAAAAGTGAAGTGAAGAAGTTATAAAGATTATATAACAAACAATTTATTTAAGTTTAAGTTTATGAAAATATAAAATATAAAATGTAATAATTTAAATATTTATATTTTATATAAAACATACATTTTACAAAACATGTTTTACTCTAAAACTGCTAGAAAATCAAAACCAAAATTCTGAACAGGTTGTGTTCCAAATTTGAGGTTGATATCTCAAAAAATGAGCTTTCAGTGAGATTTTGTTTGGGCGTAGTACCAAACGTTTCCACTAGATGACCATCAAACCCCATTAGTAACCATTTAAGGGCGCCTTCATTTCCATATATGTTTTGAGTGATCTGAAACATGTTTTTCCATACTTTTCTCAATATTTATGAAGTAGACATCACATTCAGAAGTATTAAGGGCAGTATGGCAGTATTTGATTTCAATTCAACCTCAAAAAAACATAAAATACATGCTACGAGAACCCTGGACTTGCGTTATAGTTCACAATGCATCAAAAATGGAGAATCTTTTTTTTTTCTATAAATTCGAAACACTTTTAGACATTTTTTTTCTCAAAAATAGAATGGATGTTATCTTTTGAACACTGAACAAAATGAATAAAGATTTTTACAGATTTCTCATGATTTTATATGTGCATCACTATTTCAAAGTAAAGGTCAGAACGCACTATCTGACTCTGATGGGTAGTCTTCTTGCATATTAATAAATTACAGTTGCTCTGTAAAATATTTCAAAAACCAGTCACCAAATATCAAAACTAGAGTCTTTAAGCTTTCAAACAATATATAGTTTGTCAAGATTACTTTAGGTTCAGACTAAGATATTACTATTTAAATCATGTAATAGCAAGTGACAGTTAACAGGTTAAATAAGCTTTTGGGCATTTACATACACTCTGGTGGATATTTCAGCAATGTTAATGAAGATTGTTTATCATCTTCTTTTTTAAAAATGACTGTTTTCAAACAGGTTCCTCAAATATTATCCACATCTGCAAAAAGGTGTACAAATAGGTCCAGCCCTAAACTCATGCCACATGTCGTAGAGTCATTGTAGCCATGCTGGCATGCTCAAACACTGCTGTAATGTTATGCATCACAGAGACACAATGTTTATAGCGTCTGGAGAAATCAACCTGTGAACGGTTCATCTAAAAATGCTCTGCATATTAAGAATGGTTAAGAGAAAATCTACGAACATCACCATTAAAGGGATAGTTCACCCAAAAATGACATAATCACTTACACTCGCCCGTCACCCTTATGTTGTTTCCAAACTTTTATGACTTTCTTTCTTCTGTGCAACATAAAATAAAATATTTTGAGACATTCCAAGTTTTTTGTCTGCTCAATACTAACCAAAGCTGTCTGGTTACCAAACAGTTTTATCTGTTTTTGTGTGTGTGTGTGTGTGTGTGTTTTGCAGAAGAAAAAAAAATCATGAAATAATATAAAATACAGCCCATTAAGACTGTTTACTAACACTAAGACTGTGCAAAGCCCTCTCTTATGGACACTACTGATTTTGTTCCTTTACAACACATTGTGTTCATCTCAGACTCACAAAAGCTGTCACTGATCGTCCACTCCTGGGAGTTTCATTCTCCTTTTGAATTGAATAGATGGAATTTTATAGTCTGTATGTTACCTGTCAGAGCTAAACTATTAGCCTGCTATGGCTGCTCCTTAGGTCATCCACCCATTTCATCACTCTCCTTCTCCATCAGCCCACAGCCTTCTGCAGCACAGAGTATCTCCAACCCTGACAAGCCCTCCGCTCTTCAATCCTGCTTTCTATTGTCACACTATTTATTTCAGGCACCCTCAGATCCCCTTTCTTTGTTTCTCTGGTGGTGGTGGTGTAATCTTAATATTTGTCTTTTACTGGCAGGCCTGTCTAGTTATTTTGGAGTAATTGTTAAGACTACAACTATTTGTTCACTGCTCAGTGATCCAAATAAATTGGTTGGGCAAGCATCCATATCAAGGAACCCATAGTCCAACATACCTCATTTAGGTCTTCCAGTACCTGAAATTATGACTTTTAAATGAGTACTATTATTGTGTTCTCAGTTTACAGTTCAGCTTTTAGGTCCAAAGCATGGTATTCCCTCAGAGAAAGGAATAATACAAGAGTTAGTGAAGTATGACACATGCATCATTCCTCTTGTGCTTGAGCTAAAAGCACCATATGTTCTCGATCAAAATCCTAAAGATAATCAACTCAGCAAGGTCATTGCTTTTCCAGTTTCAAATTACTCCTTGAAGTGCTCGATTAGCTCTCTGACAAAATACATAGGTTTGAAATATGGAACATATTATTTATAAGGGAAATTTTTCAAATGGCCTGTGAAATGTTTTAAAGGCCACAGTAAAATTAATGGAGGACAAAATGGTACAGAGAGGAAAATGAAGTGTAAAAACTGGTTCAAAGTACTGTACATGTTTAGTGACAACAGTTGTAAATATAAAAATAAATTAAAGTTATTAAACCAAATGTTCTCATTACATGTTGTAAATAATCCAGTGTGTTTTTTTTTTTTTTTTAAACAACTGTTGTGTAAAAGGAAACCTGAAACCACAAGAACAGCTTTTGAATGAACGGTAGTCACAAAGTGTACATACTAAAAAAATTTAGTTTTTTTTTTTGTTCACACTTTTTTTAAAAGTGCATTTCCAGCGATTAATATTAGTACAATACAAAATAAAAAGAAATGTAAATGACTTACCACCTTTTTAATTATTTGATTATATTGTATTATTATATATATTACATATTATATTATTTGAAAGAAAAAAATTAGAAAAATTAACCAGATTCATAGTAGATTACATGAAGTGCTTTGTCTTCTGTCACTTAAAGGATCTTAAAACTTCTGAAAACTAGTATTAATGGTTGCTAATTAGAGCACTAATAACATTTTCTGTAAAAATATCTATATGCAGCTCATTTTTCATTACTTGTCAACAACAGCCGGAGGAATGAAGCTTTCAAAAGACTTTGAGCAAAACCAATTTTATTCTCCCTGTCAGGAGAGCTGACCCTTATATTCACACAGATGTGTGTCATTGAGCACAAGTCATCTAAATATAACTGTGCTTTGATCATATTATCCAGGCTGCAGTGTTTGTAGCACAGAGCGGTGGAAACTATATGCATCTCAATAAACCACCATGAATTTCAAAGCAACCAAAATGTTTTGTAAATGAGCGTGAATTTCATTTCCTTGAACAGGTAGCATCACACTCGGCTGAACACTAATCAGCTAGCTACCACTCGGTTATTGACAATAATGACAAATATTTCATCTGAGCAACTTTATAGATTCAAGAGCTGCATTGGGTTAAATATGAAAACAGATACAAAAGGCACAGAAACAAAGATCAAAAGAAGAAATACAATTACAGTATTGAAATACCATTATTCAGAATATTTATGCCAAATCAACTTGTCTGTGGATGTTTCTGGATGTTGTAAATGTACAGTAAAATAGTTGCGTAATGATTTGAATGACTGTTCATTCTTGATTGCATCCTCCCTCTTTGATCATCTCTCTTTCTTTAGACTAGACATGTCCTGACCTTTTATCATCTTTTCTCACCCAGACAAGTTTAAACAAGCTGTTTAATCTTTAACAAGGCTGCACACACACTGTCAGGATTAATCGCCTATGTGTTTTAAGATTTGAATGTGTTTGCACAACAGGGTCCGTGGTAAGACATACAGTAACATATTAATCTCTTATCATGTGTTGCTTCTAAGTGATGCTGAAGTCTGCTAGTTTTTTTAAAATAATTAAGGAAAAAATGCAAAAAGGAAGTGTATGACACCAGGTATAGTACATAAATGGCAGGCTTGAAATAAAAGCCGAAGTTAGATGAAAGAATTGGCCGTCTGTTTAAAGAACACATCAGTCATATGACTTCAAAAAATGAAAATGAAACAACAAGCGCATCTAAATTCTCTTTATTTGGATGACCTTTACACAAATTTTCAAAATGATCAAAAATGGTTAAAACATTAAACATAATTGGGTTTAACAATAGACCTTTTTCTACCAATTGTGCACAAAATGCTGGAACTCAGTTCGGACATGTAGAAATATCTTTCTTTGTACAGAGGTGAGGAATTGCAGTCATAAATAAAGTGGAAGGAAAGGGTCACAGAATCCTCACAGAGCAAGCTCCTGTAACCAAAATAGCAAAGACAACTGACAGACAGACTTGACAGGCCCCAGTGATGAATTAGTGATAGGGGAACATATCACAATGACTTTGGCTCTAATTGCTTTTTGCCAGAATTACATTTTCTTCAGGAAATTAAATTTAAACCTTGGATCACCTTATAGTAATAACCTAAAAGAGATTCATTAATGTTATTGATGTGACCAAAACTATGCAAATGAAGAAATGGACCTAAAGTCACAGAAGAGCATTGACAGAAATCAGGGGAAAATATTCTGTCAGTTCATTTAATAACTGTATGCTGCACTGCCTACGGTTTCATCTAGGTACTTTGGGACAAAATATTCCCATCCTATTAACAGAGGCAATAAAATGATATTCCTGGCACTAGAACAGTCTAGACCCATATTGGCATACGCCAATTCTCCTTCCTAGGGTTCAAATGAAAGGGTGCACTTTGTATTTGATCCAGTCGTTTCATCTTCAGATTCCCCTGTCCTTCACCTCCATTCCTTTATGCCTCTGACTCACTTTCTCTTTGTTGGCAGAAATATGTGTAATACAGAGCTGCACCTAGGCCACAGAATAGACTGCAGCCTTTTAACAGTGGGGTTACCATGGATACCCGTTTTTATGACCCGTACTGATGATGACAGAGGACCCAAAGGATCCTAAGTGATTTCTCGATTTTAGCAAACGGTACAGGATTTGCCCTCACAAATGAAAAGATGTAAGTGTAAGCTGGACCTCTAGGGACTCAGATCAAACGTATTTAAGACGAAGTTTCTTTTTCTTCCATTACACTTTACATTTATGGCAAATTAATCATTAATAAGACTGGTGTAAAGTTGAGGGGAATTTCCATAGCAGCTAAATTTCGAGTAGGTGTGCAGGTTTCCTAATCACCCAGTCTCCAGAGAACAAAGCATCAGTATGACAAATAGATTTCCACTTGATCCTAATACAATGTAAGCCATTATATAAGAAGGCTATGTGTGCATTATCTAGACTATATAAATCAGTCTGGAACAGTAATGATTATACATACTTTGAATTGAAATCATTATACATATACCTTATATCGAAGTATTGCTGGAATACTTGATAGATCATTACACTAAGTGACAGGCCATGATTGCCTTGATAGATTGATTAATAACATTCAACCTCAGCTACAGCGTTTTGCCAGAGTGCAAGCGTGAAATACAAAGAGAAGCACGCAAGGCTGATGAAAGGCAAAATGGGTGTCAGAAAATTGAATCTCACCTTTGCGTTCTATGACTAATAAATTGTCTGGCTGTGCGTAAGTGCTGCACTGGCACGAGACAATATCACACCCTAGTGGATAAAATGCGCAATTGCAATTTCTGTTATTTTACCAAAAGGGTAAGCATTTCGGAAACTAATCAAATATTGACGAGGCAATGTATCTCACGCAGTCATAAATACAGTTATTGAACATGACATTAAAAAATTACCCAGTAGCTTTCAAACTAGTCCATTAGGTTATATATGGTTACACTTTATTTTGATAGTCCACTACTAACTATATGTAACGTTGCAACTATACGTGTCAACTAACGCGTATTAATTTGCAACTACATGTCTACTAACTCTCAGAGTAGACTGTTAGGTTAGGTTTAGGGTTAGTAGAATAAGTTGGCATATACTTGCAAAGTTTCTCAGTCAGTATGTATGTTGTGGACCCATCAAAATAAAGTGTTAGAAGATATTAAAGCTGCAGTCCGTAACTTTTTTTGGTTAATTTGGTTGCCTCGTGTAGTTTTGATATTTAGCATTATGTCTTTTCCACATTTTATTTAATTCTGCCCAGTAACCACCCACTTGCACAGGAAGAGACTGTACTCGTAAGAAAAGCAACCAGTCAGTTTGTGTGTAGTTTTCTAAGCCAATGTAAAATTGTATTATAAGTGTGTATTTTTTCTTAAGTGTTTGCTTTTTTAT
This sequence comes from Sinocyclocheilus anshuiensis, assembly GCF_001515605.1. Classification (NCBI taxonomy): domain Eukaryota; kingdom Metazoa; phylum Chordata; class Actinopteri; order Cypriniformes; family Cyprinidae; genus Sinocyclocheilus; species Sinocyclocheilus anshuiensis. Next base: position 134,802 of record NW_015541090.1, on the reverse strand, counting down.
TGCATTTTTTCCCTATCACATAGTAATCATCCTAAAGTAGATATCAATCGAAACCTTAAGTCCAGCTCACTTTGTGCGATTTTGGCCACGATTTGGTCGTCTGAGACAAATTTTGAAAATCCTAAAAGATTCCTATAATCCTAGGCTAAAATCTGTAGTCTTTGATCGTTTGTTTGACATGTTCACCGACAGCTGATTAATGGCCGTTGTGATCAAATTTTACCTCTGACGAACTTCTGGCAGTGTCAGAAGATTTGGCGCACAGTCCTGCAGTGTGACATCTCCTACGACAAACATCAAACTGTCTTCGTTTTTCAAGACAAGCCATGATCAGAATTAATGATACTAGACATTTCTTCAAACCGCATAAACTCTGGCGCTCTCGTCCTCCGCTCACGGAATTCATATACGTTGCCTTTGCAGCGCGGTAAAGTTAGTTATAGGTTTGATATTCGCTGGATATTCGCCTAGGCTGCTTTAGGGACCGTCTGCAAATTTACCTCTCAGTACAAACCGAAGTCCAATAATTCATTCAAATTAATCTTTACAGGGCTATAGTAAGTGCCTAGTGGGCAAACTGGCTGAATATATTTTGCCAATATCTTGCCAAAAGTTTTTTTTTTATGTTCCAAAGGTTGTAGTATGTTTGTAGTTACAAGACTGACTTACTACAGGTGAAATTTTGCCAATATCTCCCTTACTTTACGTACAGTACATAATTATTCTTAGAAAACAATTACTGTAATTCAGAAAAAGTGTTTTTTAATGTTCCAAAGGCTGTAGTGCATTTCTAGTGGCCAGACTGACTTACTACAGGTGAAATGTTGCCAATATCTTCCTTACTGTACATACAGTACATACTTAATCGTAGAAAAAAATTACTGTAATTCACCAAAATGTTTTTTTATTTTCCAAAGGTTGTAGTACATTCCTAGTTACAAGACTGACTTACTACAGGTCAAATTTTTGCCAATATCTCTCTTACTGTACGTGCAGTACATAATTATTCTTAAAAACAATTACTGTAATTCAACAAAAGGGTTTTTTCATGTTCTAAAGGCTTTAGTACGTTTGTAGTTACAAGACTGATTTACTACAGGTAAAATTTTGCAAATGTCTTTCTTACTGTATGTACAGTACATAGTTATTCATAAAGAAATTACTGCAATTCACCAAAAGGGTTTTTTCATGTTCCAAAGGTTGTAGTACATTCCTAGTGGCCAGACTGACTTACTACAGGTGAGATTTTGCCAATATCTTCCTTACTGTACATACAGTACATAATTAATCTTAGAAAAAAATACTGTAATTCACCAAAAGGGTTTTTTCATGTTCCAAAGGCTGTAGTACATTTGTAGTTACAAGACTGATTTACTACAGGTGAAATTTTGCCAATTTCTTTCTTACTGTACGTACAGTAAATAATTGTTATTAGAAAACAATTACTGTAATTCAACATGAGGGTTTTTTTAATGTTCCAAAGGTTGTAGTACGTTTGTAGTTACAAGGCTGACTTACTACAGGTGAAATTTTGCCAATTTCTTTCTTACTGTACGTACAGTACATAATTATTCTTAAAAAAAACAACTACTGTAATTCACCAAAAGGGTTTTTTTTTCATGTTCCAAAGACTGTAGTACATTCCTAGTGGCCAGACTGACTTACTACAAGTGAAATGTTGCCAATATTTCCCTTACTTTACGTACAGTACATAATTATTCTTAGAAAACAATTACTGTAATTCACCAAATCACAAAACATGCCTTTAACTTAAATATGGTTCATTTGAAGGCTTTGATTTTAAATAGAATAAATCATTGTGCAGATTAATACATACATACAAGTGTCCTCCACTCTAAAAATGAGTCTGTCACAGATGATTAAATAAAATGTTTTTGCAGAATCTCAGACAGTAAATGCAAAGTTTAGACTTATAGATAATGTATATGTGAAGTACTTTTACAGTTTTCATTAATTATTTCTTATTCACACAGCTCTAATTCTGGATATTTGTTAATGTACATAAAAGGTCAGTATTATTTTATTTCATCCTGCACTCAAACTTGCAACCTCTATATAGTGTATGTTTACAAGTCAATCAATTCACTTGACTTAACAATGCTTTCTGGAAATATAATAGCAATACTGAACCTACTTTATCCAATTTATGAAAACACAAAAACATTCTCGTCTCATTGCTATTCCAGTCATTTATTCAAACTCTTGTAGTCTCCTTCTAGTTCAATGGGAGTTTGAGTGTTTTACAGTATGTTCCCAATAAAGTCCTTTCTATAAAAGTCATTATTGCTCACTCATATGCAAAAAATAAATGTTAATGATGTAAGTGTAATTGAAAAGCAAGTGATGTGAAATTAGTTGAACTGTGTTTGTGTCTTTGTAGTATCAGAAATGTTCAAACTGAGACTGAAGGAGGAGTTTCAGTATCTGAATGAGATCTTCATTGAACCTTACATCACAGAGAACCCTGATTCTCACATCAGTGATAAAAGACAGACCATGCGTATAAACATCTTTGAAGGCCAGAATATCATGACAGTTTTGATGAAGGGAGATGCTGGAACTGGAAAAACTGTGACTGTGCAGAAGTTCATCCTGGACTGGGCTGAAGAGAAATCAAACACTGATATCAATTATATATTTCTGATCCCTTTTCAGAAGCTGAACATTATCAGAGAGACAGTGAAGGAGTGTAGCTTCATACAGCTTCTGCAGCAATGTGTTGAAAACACTGGATGTATGAAACTTCATGACTCTGACAAGATCATGCTGGTCTTTGATGGACTCAATGAGTTTAAACTCCAAAACACAAAGATGATTACTGATATACATGATCCAGCCTCAGTCTCTGATCTTCTGACAAACCTGATCATGGGAAATCTGCTTCCAAACGCTCAGATCTGGATCACCAGCACACCAGCAGCAGCCAATCAGATTCCTGCTAAATATATTGATCGTGTGATAGAGATCCAGGGCTTTAATGACCAACAGAAGGAGGAATATTTCAGAAAGAATTTCAGTGTCCAGAGTATGGTCCAGAGTGATGAAGTCATCAGTCACATCCAGACATCACTACGCATCAAGAGCATGTGTTATTTACCAGATTACTACAGAATCATTGCAGAGATTCCTGAGGAAATGTTCAGTACAGGCCGTGATGATTTCCCCAGGACTCTCACTCAGATGTACAGCAAACTCCTGTTAGCTCAGATTAAACTGAAACGAGAGAGAAAAGACCATCATAGCTCTGGTGAAAATAGCATTTCATCTGTTGGTAAACGGCAGCTCTCTCTTCTGTTATGAAGATTTGAAGAAATGTGGCTTTAGAGATGAAAGTGATCTGATACGCTCATCAATCATAAAGAAGATTGAAGACAAAAGCAAGCGTACATTATTCTGTTTCGTGAATCCCAGAACACAGGAGTTTCTGGCAGCTTTATATGCGACTGAAGTCATTAATGTGAATAATCCACTCCAGCTCAGAGATCTGTCCAGTCTGAAACATGAATATGGAGAGCTGTGCTTCACAGACTACTATGTACTCGAGAACGTCGTGATGGAAAACGCTTTAGAAAGACAGACGGATCTTTTCTTCTGCTTTTTACTGGGGTTGACGCTGAAATCCAGTCAGAAAGCTTTAAGACCTCCTGACACAGAGAGAAAGCAGCTCTTCATCCAGTCAACTCACAGTTCAACACATCAAAACAATGATCAGGAAGTCTTCTCCAGAAAATACAGACAAATACAGTCTCCTGTTTGACACTTTGAAAGAGCTGGATGAACATTGTTCAATCCAGGAAATAAAAAACACGACTGAAATCTGGATTTAGACTCTCTCTCTCCTGGGGGCTGTTTCATAAAACGTTAAGAAAAGCGGGCTTGAAATAACCTAACATATCAAACGGGTATCAAAATGATGTAAGTTCACGCAATCTCACTAATTTGATCCAGGTTCAATTAGTCAGGATAATTTGATGTGCACGCTTATTCTTAAACAGCCCTTAATGTCGATCATGGATCAAATCGATCCACCATGGCAAACAGCGAATATTTGTGCTGTTTAATGCATTTGAGATATTGTGATTTCCTCAGTGCATAACTGATACGTCGCAGGTATATTATTCATCTGTAAATGTTAGAAAGTCATGCAGATATATCCATTTTGCTGTCAGGAGTGGGCGAGGCTGACGCGAGTGAACAAGCGCTGCTGCGCATGCCGCTAAACAGATGGAACGCAATAGAATAATGGCGCAATAATTCTGAATAAAATATGCATTCTGCTAAAACATTTGTTGTTGGACATTAAATGTGACGCATGTAGAATTTTAATCCTACATATAAGTTCATTTTTATCATAGCAATAACTGTAAATGAAATGTAAGCTAAGCCCTACTATCTTAAATTAGTTAATGTGTTCCTCTTATCAGTTAAAATGTGGTCTGATTTCTATTATTTATTTTCATTTTTAATTCAGTGGTTTTAACTTTTAATTTAGTTAAAGAGCAATTTTAGACGGTAACGTTTTAATGTTCTACTAATAACCATAAAACGTACAGCTGTCATAAAACTCGAGAGAAAGGCCGCATTGCTAGAAACTGCTGGTCAACTGAATGGGCAAGTAGCAACTATGTTAAAATGTTTTCATATTTCTTAAAAAAAAAACCGGAGCGACGAGACAAAAACCCATTATAAACGAGGCATTCGTTGCATCCAGTGGGGACATAATTATGGATTATAATTAAATTAAATTCAATTCAAGTTTATTTGTATAGTGCTTTTCACGATTCAAATCGTTGCAAAGCAACTTTACAGCAAATTAAGTTTCTACAATATTTAGTAGTAGCTTATCAGTGGTGACTGTCAGTTAATGTACATATGGCAGAAATGTACGGAAAAATCAATTAAAGACGTAATCAAACAGATGATGAACACTATTAACAGCAATTATTATATGATGCAATCAAACTTATAGCAAAATGTGGTAGTTCTGTATGTTGTTTCAGGGTTGGCATCATCTGAGGTCCTCTGAGGGGATGGCATCATCTCTTCTAAGGTGTTCTGGATCCAGACTGAAGCTTGTGTCAATCCCGCGGCAAAAACAGAGAAACAAATAGAGACATAATTATTGTAGCTGCTGTTTCAACCAAGCAAAATTTATTTAAGCGGATATACTTACATTCCGCGATGTAAAAAAAATAGATATAAAAAAAACACTAACGAGTCACTTTAATGCTGCCTTCACGTGCTATCGGAATTATCGTAAATACGAGTTCCCTAATCGGAAATTAGACGTGAACGCCTCTCAAATCGTTTTTACTACTGGGAAATTCGGAAACAATTTTGATACCAGAGTTTCCCAGTTGTGCGGGTGGAGGGGACAGCAATTGCTGCTGTAAATGCTGTTCTCACAACAACTAGGCCTACATCCCTTTGTCTTGTCGCTAAAGTAGTGTATTTATAGGCTAGATATGAACGATCATTCAAAATATATTGTGTTTTATAAGCAGTGAATTAAGCATGTATTTGACCGAAATTCCAGAATTGTCAGCAAGCTGCATGTGTACCGCGGTGAATGTTTATGATAGTCAACCAATGGGTTGCTACATTTTATTCTTTACGACATTAAAGAAACGTTACTTCTTGAATACGACAAGCTTGTAATCACGACTAGTGGGAAATTGGGAATTTCCGATAGCACGTGAAGGTAGCATTAATCATGGCCACGACATCGTCATACAGCCCTATCTTGACAGTATTAAAACATAATAACAAAACACAGTAACAGATTATGTCATCGCGATTAGCATATCACTTTAACAGTAACAGTAGAAAAATTATAAAAGGTATTTACCTTCTGCCACAGGCGCGGGAAGTGGGGGTGCTAAGGGTGCTGCAGCCCCTGTTTTCTTCTGTGGGCAACTGTTTAACTGTTGGGAATAAAAAAAAAATCAGAGTGTCTATTTACACTAAGTGCAAATAGCCCGCCTTGTTGGCAAAGGCTATTTACACTAATTACACCCACCAACGTGTGACTGGCTAGTCAACATTAGATCACCATTCGACAGATTCAGTGGCGCAGATGGTAAAGCGTATGTCGACCCATCTGCCTTTTGGCGAACTTTTTTTCTCCCTTTTCAAATTTCAAATCACATCAGAAAAGCATTTATTTTTAATGAAGGAAATAATCAAAAAGTTGAAAATAAAGTATGGGGTAGGGTTGGTAGGTGTAGGGAGTTTGCATCCATTTAATAATTTGAATTAAAATTAAAATTTACACTCAATACGCTATTATTGCATACTGTTTTATAATGTATTTCAATGCTGAGGTGCAGATAATTGCCACTATTTGCAATAAGTAATTAGCAGAATATCCTGCTATTCCGGACAAGTGCGCACCCGTTTTGTAACACGTCTTGACTGTCGTACAGTCTGACATTAATGACAACTGAGATCCCACAGTGTGACATGATCATCATGTTCGTACAGTCTGACAAGTACAATCCTAAAGGACTTTTAAAAAAATCGCACAGTGTGAGCCCGGCTTTAATCACCATTGGTAGCGAGATTTATGGTAATGTTTATTTCCTCAGTTGGTCAGAACAAACGTGGCAGACTTGTTACTTGCTTGTTCAGATGGCAATATACGGTGAAAATTCTTATTTGGGTCATATTCCAAGACATAGGCCAGAATCTGATTGCGAAGTACAGTAAATATCCACACCGGTGCGGTGACTGACAGCCACACATACCCTTCAGAACATTAGATTCATCCATGCTGGAGCCGTGCCGACTCACAACCCATGCAAGCTAGATAATTCCGCACACAGCTGCAATTCCAGGTTTTCAAACAGAGATGGCGACAAAGAGGCAAAACTTACGGACTGCAGCTGTAAGCAGACAGTGTACTAATACTCTAATGACTGCTAGTTGACATGTAGTTGCAAAGTTTCTTACTGTTAACAGAAAGTCTGAAGTTGACTATCAAAATAAAGTGTTACCATACACACACACACACATAGGTTATGCATAGCTGTAATAAATGTAATTTACTACAGAGAAAAGTCCTGTTCTTCAGTGTTCTGATAACATTTGAGTGTTTACAATGAGTGTGCCTGGCTTGTTTTTCAGTGATGGTGCTGCAGCAAAAAAGCAGATGTGGTGGAGACAAGTCACAGGCACATGTTCAACTCAAGTGTGAACATATGTCACACATCATCTGTCTTACAATTATCTTGCAATTATCATCTGGAGAGTTGTTCTCAATGTAGTTAATTTCCCTTCTATCTGATCATTAAAAAACGCATGTATTTAATGAACAGATGATCCTTTAATTTCATTTTTTGAATTGTATTGTAGATCAGTGGTTCTAAACCCTGTGTGATTTCAAGGCCTCCATTTTGTCCAACATTCGAAGGCCCTTCTTATGTACCTCTGGGTACGTGTAATAAAACAAATAACCTAAAACATGTAAGTTTAATGTTGTGCATCATCACTTTTAGTCTTAGTGGTAACCTTTAGCATTTTAATTAATATTGTTAACTACATTTAAAAAGTTGACTTATTGTGTTTACAGAACAGATGGCTGCTTTATAAACTAATACATTAACCAATGGACTTTGGGGTGATTATATTGACATTTATGGCCACAAATCAATTTGACATGTTTTACATGAAACTAGCAAGTCAGCAAATAGTGAACTCCAGAAGCCTTGAAGATTCTGGGAACTGAATTAAAAATAAAAATAGCTGTTGGATTGGAGTCCAGTCTGTCATGTACCTATCTCAGACCTATATTCCAGTTTACTGTCTTATATATAAAATGCAAAAGCCCCCCAAAATAAAACTGCAATTTATTGATTTATTAAAGTGCCTCTTTACCCCACAATATTTTTTTTGGACTCAACATATGGACAATTTACATCAGAATCAATTCCTTTCACAGCTGAAAGCATTTCCTGTCATCAGCTACAAAGCCAAATTATATAGAAATAGATTCAAAGTGCAAGCAAGGACAATTTCCAAATGGATACACAAGACTAATCCAAAGCTGTGGAGTCTGTATTTTGAATTCAAATATACTAAAAATGGCTTTATAAAACTCGCAAAATGCACAAATAGAACTTACCTTCTTTTGTATAAAAAAGTAGAAAAAAACCGAAACCAGCATATTTGACCAAACAATGCAACAATGACACAATTCAGATTTCAAGATAAAAGCTTTTATTATAAAACTATAAGAATTAGCAAAGTTGCTACAGATTTCACCTACTCATTTAGAAATGGCACATCTGAGAACCAAACGGTTTGACCATCAACTTTAGCAATGAAACAGAATATTACACTCCTCTGAGCCATTGGCAGAAACATCAGTCCCATTCTGACGGGTAAGCCACATTTCCACTTTTAAATAGTTTTTGTCCAAAGGACCTCCGTTCAACATGGTATGATACAATATAAACTCATATCATGCTTGTAAAGATGCATAATAACACACACTGATACACACTGCTTTAGACCGTGATTGTGGAAAGAAAATATCTTACATAAATCTGACCAATGACATCTTTTATGTTAATGGTCACAGCAGCCAAATTAATTAAACAAGTCTCATGTGAAATTTTTATGAACGTTAAAAAGCACATCCACAACAGTCAGGTAATGACCTCAAAGAGAAACCACTTAAAACCTTTGCAAAACAGAGACAGGTCCATGGGGTTGATTTGCCTGGATCATCAGCCAATTGCAATTATGCAAACAGATTTCCATGTTGGGAACAAAATGTCAGTGAGAGCACCAATTTGTAGTCTCTGCATCCAAGTCTTGGAAGAGTTTCCCCTTACTTAACTGAGCACAGAGCAAGGAGAGGATGGAAAAAAAAAAAAAAGTGAAAACAGGAGTTTCATCATGCAAACAAATATGAACTAATGCTCATGCACACATATTGTACCATATAACCTGAAAAAAAGAATGACAAGAAAGAAAATGTCCGGATATGAACAAATCTGAATAAACCGACAATCACTTATATAGTAACAGACACAGCTATTATCGCTAGTTGAACAGTGAAGATTGCCTGCAGTGAATATTTGCACCAAGTGGGTTGAGATAGAAAAAAATAAATCTAAAAATCATAATACTGAGCTACTTTTGAACATCATTTCCTCATAATAACTGAAGGAACTTTATGCTATAACCACACTCCAGCAAGGAGAATGGTTGCTTAAAAACACACAGACAAAAACATGCTAGTT
>NW_015541090.1:105226-125293 GCF_001515605.1 Sinocyclocheilus anshuiensis | reverse complement strand
TAACAGACATTTCAGTAATTCCAGCCAACTGCTGCTTTCCAATGTTTACCATTTCAAAAGCAATACGCTTGAAAAACAAGATGTCACTCTGCTTTATCTTGCAGCGATGATCATACCTGGTGCCCTTCTTTAAATTGCATCTCACATAAATGATGCTTCATGGTAATGGTAACAGCACCCTCTACTGTAACTAATGACTGAGGCAATGTGTACTAAGTGATATGCTCAGGTGTTTTCATGATATGTAGTGGTGTTGCTGGGTACCAATGGCACTTTAAACACTTGATACCCAAAAAGCTTAACCAAAAACAAACAATGACAATAATTGACCCAAAGATTCCCCATGTGAAAAAGTAACATTTTGACCATTCAAATAATTTCTTCCCAATAGATTTAAAGAACAACATACACAATTAGCTTAATATACTTATCTGGAGAACATTTGTTCCACTGCCAGTTTTAAAAACACAGTCCCTCCTCACAAACACATACCAGCACTGTAGTGCCTCTCTTACAGTTCAAATACTTTAGACTTTGAAGATCTTCTGTTATACACCCAGTACAAAAATCCAGTCGTTCCTGATATAGTATTGATCGACAAGACCGTCAAACCAGATTCACGTAACTGATAAATCCCAGCTGAGGTAGGTGTCCAGAGAGTTCAGCTGCAGAGTGGCAATTCTGATTAAGAGATTAAAAATAAAACATAAACAGCCAATGGGATGAGCCTGCGATGCCACTGGAGCAGGTGGGAATCACTGTCAATCAGTCCAACAAGTAGAATCAGAGGCTATCTGAGCCCAGCCCTCGAGGTCATCCACTCTAAACCTTGGCAGAGCCTAAAAAAAGACACACAAAAAAATGTAAAATATAGGGATACCCCAATAGTACAACTCTGGCCAATGCGATAACATACATGGTCAACAGGCCTTGACATTAACACCCGCCAACCCGCCAAATGCAGGTGGATTTCAGTAGTGGCGGGTAACACGGTCACTCCCACTAGCCACTTTGGCTGGTTAACAGTAGTGATGGGAAGTTCGGATCATTTTACGGACTCGGTCATTTGAATCTTGTTCATCAAAATTAACAAATCTTTTTTCGAGTCATTTCGTTCATTTCAACAGAATATAATTAAAATCTTACATGTTAATAGCCAAATTCACCAACACATATACTTACGTGACACTGATCATATTTCGAATAAGAAAAACAACTATAATGCAACCAAGGCCAAATTATGACAAACAGAAACAACTAATTCACTGCTTCAAGCTATATGCAGTCTGTTACCTCACATCCCGATTGGAGTCATTCGTTCTTTTGTCACAACTTATCCCTATAATACGGTGGCCGAGAAGTGCAGAGCAAATCACAATTCTGAAAACAAAATAACAAATTCCAAACGCAAATGCAAGTCTAAAAAACAAAATAACAATTCAGAAAGCACAACAACAATTCAGAAAACATTATAACAAGTCAGAAAACAAAAATGATAATTTACACTCAATACGTTATTATTGCATACTGTTTTATAATGTACAACAATACTGAAGTGCAGATAATTGCCACTATTTGCAACAAGTAGTATACTTGATAGTAGAATTCCTGCTATTTTAACATAGTGTAAATAGGTATTTGCACTTAGTGTAAATAGCATATTGCTAAAAATATTGCTATTTTCACTTAGTGTAAATAGAATCCATTGCTAATACGAGATTTGAAAAGGGAGGGGGGAAAAAAAGTTCGGCAAAAGGTGGGATCGAACCCGGATCGATCGCGAAAAAAGCTTGCGTTTGTAATTTATTTTGTTTTCAGAATTGTGATTTGCTCTGCACTTCTCGGCCACCGTACTATAAGCTGAAGCTATGCAGAACTTGAAACAGAATTGATTAGTTCACCTCTCGAGTCCTCGGGTTTGAGTCGTTCGTTCAGTTAATGCTATGCAGTTCGTATGGGAAACAGAATTGATTAGTTCACCTCTCGAGTCCTCGGGTTTGAGTGGATTCGTTCATCTCGTGACAGACCCATAGGCTATAATGCAGTCTGTACCAGAAAGAGAACTGATTAGTTCACTTCTCGAGTCAGTTTGAGTCGTTCGTTCTTCACATGACCGCTTCCTGGCTCAGTATCTTACAACAAACACATTACATTAGTATAATATTAACTGTATTTTGTTATTATATGTAGGTATCTTATTTGCTTTATCAGTGTCATTTTCCCTATAATTCTGATAAAGTTTGAAGCAACTAGAGAGGTGAACTAATCATTTCTGTATCCTGTACAGACTGCATTATAGCCTATAGGGCTATCACTGGATGAACGAATGACTCAAACCCGAACCCGAGGACTCGACGGGTGAACTAATCAATTCTGTTTCCTGTAAAGAACCTATAGGGTGTTGCGCATGTAGGTAAACCCGAAATGAACGAATCCCTCGACGAGACATCTCGATGTTCCAGTCACATGAAAGATTTGTTCAAATTGAACGAATCATTCATGAACGACACATCACTAGTTAACAGACCTCGACATCATATGCGTGTCTGGGGCAAGTGAAAGAAGATAATTTTACTTGGCCAACCGGACAAATAATCTGATTTAAACATCTAATTAGGGAAGCACTCAAATATCGGCGAGAATGATTCTGATTTTAATACATTCGGTGTAAACGACAATTGATAATGGATAATCAATAGGGGTGGGAATCACCAGAGGCCTCACGATACGATATTATCACGATACTCGTGTCACGGTACAATATTATTGCGGTTTTAAATATATTGTGATATTCTGCGATATATTGCAATTTATTACCTTTTTCCAACTTCAAGTTATGTCCCCAAAGGAAAACTTTGACAACATCTGTTTTAACTAAAAAGAAACATTTCTCAGTTTGTTTATCTCACTTCAGTTTTATTGTTGCAGTGCAAAATGGGATTGTCAAGCAGACAAACTGACCAACACTTTCATGAAAACCTGTCATAAATGTTCTAATGCATTATTAAAATCAACAGTTGTGCTTGTTAACAGTTAATGCACTCTGAATTAACATGAACTAACAGTGAATAACTATATTCTCATTAACTAACATTAAGACAGATTAATAAATACTGTAATAAATGTATTGTTTATTGTTCATTCATGATAGTTAATACATTAACTAGCATTAACTAATGGAACCTTATTGAAAAGTCAAACCGCGCAGTGACGAGGAGAGTGAAACATGCGCGCTGAACACTGCCGGGCGGAGCGCGACGCGCCATATATATTATTATTATTATTATTATTATTATTATTATTATCATTATATGTCGCCTATATTTTCCTACTTGCATCCCCTCCTTGTTTACAAATCCGAAGTCCATACATCCGATTTAAACGCGGACCAGTCTTTCCTGATAACTTTCCGCGATGCCGCCCTCTTTATTTTACTAACTTACTGCATGCTAAAGGTGACCCAGCTGACCTCACCAGAAAAAACTCAACACCACCATCTAGTGGATTGTAAAGAAATTGATTTTATTATTCTACCAAATAGTATAATAAAAGATCGATACTTGGCGTCCGTGTATCGATACAGTATTGCCGCGGAAAATATCGCGATACTATGCGGAATCGATTTTTCCCCCACCCCTAATAATCAACAGTAGCAACACGGTCGCGCCAGTTGAGGCTCACGCAGCCTGTCTGTGAGAGAATCTTGTGGAGAAATTAAAACAAATTAACACAACTGCACACAGAAGAAACATAAAAATTAAACTTAGTTTTTATATTTATAACATACATACAAGTTAATTAACGACGCAACCAAGAGAGTGAAGTTTTCCCTGAAAACCACGACTGCAAATTTGACATTTTATACAAGAGTTATTTGATATTTTATACAAGAGTTAAAACGAGTAGTTAATATACATTTTAGTTCAATATTTGAATTTGAATTTATTGAAAGGATATATTGTCAACGTTTTTGCTTGATTTGGTTAATGAAATAGTTCCAAACAAAGATCACAGCCGAACAGTCGCGCATCTCTGAGCAACACACAGCGGTGTTACTTACTGAATGATTCGTGTTTTTGAATCATTTGAGTCAATGATTCAGTGGTCCATTCATAAAGACAGGCACTTGCTTCATTCTTGAATGAATCAGCTGTCTGAACGAATCGTTTGAAGGCAAGCTTCAATGTAGAGGTCTGCATTCCCGTGGCTCTCCCGCGGGGACTGCGAGACCCGACCAGATTTTTTGCGCCTCGGGATTAAAGGGGTCATATGACGTTGCTAAAAAAAGAACATTATTTTGTGTATTTGGTGTAATGAAATGTGTTTATGCGGTTTAAGTTTCAAAAAACATACCGTACATTATTGTTTCTCCTCTATGCCCCGCCTTTCTGAAACTTGTCGATTTTTACAAAGCTCATCGGTCTGAAAAGCTATCCAGTGCGTTGTGATTGGCCGAATTCCTCAAGCGTGTGGTGGAAATGTTACATCCCTTACCATACTGTGATGCCGCGTCCCGGCCGACGGGAGCGGGCGGTCTAACAATATCCCGTTACCGACGTCCATTCAGAAAAGCATATCTGCGCTTTATTCTTATTGACCACCGGTACAGCCTGCATTTGGGCTGTTATGCACGCGATACGATGCTCAGAGCAGGCTGTGCCGGTGGTAAATATACAGCCCTCAGACAGAACAGGCAGGTTGTTGATGAGTGACAGAGCAGAATAAGGATGGCGCAAAGTGTGAACGCGCTGTCCTAGAAGGACGTTCAACTCGGTTTTGTTTATATTTTGCTTAGCCTATAATTTTAAATGACAGATGTCGTATTTATTTATTTTTCTCTGCGACACTTTTCCTACTGTGTTAACAGAAAAATATGTCAAACGAATTTGGTATTTTGACAAGACAAATAAAAATAGCTAATAGGCTATTTTTGTACAACCTACATAATTTTTTTTTCTCTGCGACACTTTTTTCCTATTGTGTTGTAAATGTTAAATTAATTGTATCCTGACAAGACGAATAAAAATAAGAAATACAATTTTTGTACAATTTTATTTTCTCTGACACTTTTTTCCTACCGTGCTGCATAAAATATTAAAATCAAAAAATATTAATATAAAATATTAAAAAAGTCTTAAGATAATTCATATAAATTCAATTCAAAGTCAATTAATTCAAGACTCTTGACAAGACGAATAAAATAACATACAATTCTGTGCAGACTACACGTTTATTTGTTAGCCTATCTCTCTTTCAGTAGCAGAAATTTAAATGTGAGATTCTGGAAACAAGATCTAAATTTAGCGGGAACAGTCGGGTCGGGAAGAAAAGTATTCTAAGCGGACAGTGGGTGAACAAAGAGTGAATAGCGGGAGCAGGTGGGTGCGGAATATAATAGGGCCTTTCGCACCGCGGGAACCTTTTCATAGTACCAGAACTAATTGTGGAACTACCCACTTTTTGGCATTTTCGCACCGCCGGAACTGGGTGCGATTTTAGTACCGGTACTCCTGCAGACCTCTACTTCAATGACTCATTAAGACTGTCACTTGCTGCCACCTACTGGCGGTTTATTTTCATAGTAGCTTATCTTTGCATTTTTTCCAACATTTCATATTTGTAGGCTATATTAAAAAAAAAACTATTTTAAATTAATTTTGCATTTTTGTATGCAGTATTAAGTCATATAAAACGTAATTTCCCAACAACAAAATTGTGGCCAGTGAAAATGCTGAGCAGCTAGTAAATTTGGAAAACCACTATCCACAGTGGCTGGTGAGCAAAAAATTCTACACCAATACCTATAAAAAGCTAAATTAATAGTCGTAAAAGCTACAACACAGCATCATGGCATTATAATGTACAGTATGAAAAAAAAATCAATAGATTTTCTATAATTTCATTTAACAAGGTTATTAAATGATTCATGTTTTAAGCACATTCTAAGTAGAACAAACAAGGCTACTTGGATGATCTCATGTCAGAGTACATTCTTTTCAAAAGTACTGTTTTTTTAATGGTTAAAACATTTTTAATTTAACTGTCTGACCTTTTTTGGATTATTGTACCGGTATTTAACCCGGGCTCATTGGAAAAACGTGCCTGCGGCGACATTTCTTCAAAATAATATTTGCTTCTTGCATGTTTCATAACATGTCCAATGAGTGGGGCTAAAAGTGTCAGCCTTATCCAAAACAGATTAATGTAAATCTGGCAACTTTTATTATGTTGGTTGCTGTACATCAGGGGTCTCAAACTCAATTCCTAGAGGGCCGTAGCCCTGCAGAGTTTAGCTCCAACCCTAATTAAACACACCTGATCCGGCTAATCAGGTCCTTTAGACTTATTTGAAAACTACATGGTATGTGTGTTGGAGCAGGGTTGAAAATAAACGTCTCGGTTACGCATTGTAACCCTTGTTCCCTAAAGGAGGGAACGGAGACATCACGTTGGATGACCGACGAATTGGGATCTCGCCAGCGTCCCGTGGAAGCCTCCTGCACCCCTACTTTTTGGCGTAGGCCAGGGCTTACCACAAGAAGACCAGCTACTGCTGCTATGGCACTACGTTTAAAATTTACTCAGAGTAAAAATTAACAGTGGGAGGGAGGCAAAAATGGGATAGGCCAAGGGTGTCAAACTGAGTTTCTGGAGGGCCACAGTCCTGCACAGTTTAGATATAACCTAATTAAGCACATCTGATCCAGCTAATCAAATCATTCAGGCTTATTTGGAAACTACATGGTGCGTGTTGGAGCAGGGTTGGAACTAAACTCTGCAGGGCTGCGGCCCTCCAGGAACTGAGTTTGACACCCTGCTGTACATATAGTGGAAGCTCAGAAATTAGATGTCCAAAATGCGAGTGGTAATAAAAGATTAATACCCTATCGTGTTCGAAAATAACGTACCACCAACACTAAACCTCAACAATAGTGTCAACAAAACCAAACATGAGATAAAAACACTGTACCAGGTGAGCTACCAAGCAAGTTTACTTTGTCGGAAAAGCCATACGTATGGAGTTGATTATACGAAGCAAACATCAAAATGTCTTCTGAGGTCTTAATATAGTACTATGCAAGGAACTGTATGAAAATAAGTATTTATTAATCTATAATCACTGTCACTGTGTTCATTCCAGTGTTCACTTCAGCTGGAAGCTGCAGTGAATTAAATGTGTAAGTAAATTTTAGAGCTTTGCACAAATGTAGATTGGGGCACATTTTTCCAATGAGCCTGGGTTGATTGTACATTTTGCAATCATTAATCTATTACACAACGTACAGCAACTACAGGCTAGTAGAGTTAATCCCTGTGTCTGTACTGCAGGTCTTACCCTTCTCCAGTGAGCGCACAGCAGGACTGGATGTGCCAGGGATGATCCTTGATGGAGCTGAGGGTCAGGTATTTAGAAATCTCTGCTGCAGACATACAACCCTTCATGTCCTGCTTATTTGCAAAGATCAACACTGCAGCTTTGCGCAGATCCTGAGAGAATGAAGACAGAAAACAACAACTGAAAAACAGACTCAAAATGTCACTTTTTTTGAGATGGGGTTTGCTGTAAATGTTAAAGCATTACCTCGTGTGCTAGCATCCGGTAGAGCTCTTCTTTAGAAATGGCTAGTCTTTCTCTGTCAGTACTGTCCACTACCAGTATGATGAACTACGAGAGAAAATGCACACATGAAGCTTTATTATCAGATGTCAGGCAGCATACTATTGCACTTTCATTCAGGGGTGATTTCTAAGTTTAGCAAGGCCACAGAGTTGTTTGTTGCTCAGCGTGCATGTCCTTGGCAGACATCATGTATCTATGGTCTCGGGTATCTAGGGGTATACCACAAATCTCATACGCACACTTTCTGAATGAAAGGCAGGGGTCTCGCCATTCAAACCTCTTTGTATAACCCTGAACTTTGAACTCTGAATCAGACACCAGCTGCTAAGGTCTGGTGGAGTTACCGCTGTGCACAACTGTTGTTCAAACTATTGTTCACAGCAGACTGAACACACAGCTGTTACTCAGAAACCATCTCAACTTACTTCCTTTAAAAATGCTATTATTATAGTATGTGGTGTTTGTTACTGGTACTAAAAATATCAATTTAAATATGTCTGTAGGAGGACATTCTTGACAAAAATTGGTTTAATTTGATACTGAAAACAAGAAGTGGATAAACAAAGAAATGTATTGTTTTGTTGATGTTAAGAATGCAAAAACTCCAAGACTTCTCCAACAGAATAAGTCGGTCCAAACAGAAAGTTGCAGAGTCGGTTGCACCTCAGTGGTTATTTGATGTGGAAATAACACATTGTTGAAGATGTGGCGGAGAACATTCACTACCGTTCAAAAGTTTGTGTCAGTAAGATATTATTGAAAGCAATTAATACTCAGGGCTCGTATTTATCAAACTTCTCAAAAGTGCCATTTTAGACTTAAGTGCTGAGAATTCATGACATTTACTCCTACTTTTCAAGTATAAAAGCAAGTTATCAAATTTCTTAAAGCTAAGAATCACTCTTACTCTCCCAGTTATTTAAGACAGCTCGAGAGGTCTCTCAAGTGGTTAGGAGTTGCCAGTAGGGGCTTATGATGGCACTGAGGAGACAGAGATGTGCGCAAACCTTTCAGGAGAGGAGAATGTTTTTGAAATGTTTGACTACGAGCAGTTAATCAAACGGCATCATTTGGACAGGGCAGGCATCATCTTTGTCAGCGACTTGGTGAGGGACAATTGTCGTGCCGCTACAGCTAAATGTCTGTCTACACTGGACAAGACAAAGTGACCGCTGCAAATCCTTTGAACTTTGTATTAGTACGTCAGAAATAGAACGAGGCAGCAGTTTACCGTCGGGGATTTGTTGTGTCGCGCCACGCCATTCACTGATTATAATTTGTTCTACAGTATTTTGTCACACCATGCCCCGCCACCGCTCGCATCCGGTGTAGACATGGTGTAACTTTACGAAGCAATGCATTTTCAGTGGAATTTAAAGTTGTGATGATGCTTCGCAGGTCAGTTAACAGCACACCGGTTTAAAATTTGTAATTATGACGGTGGAAAACATGTTTCTTTCATTTCCAATGTGTATATCATAATATATTCTGTTGAAAATTCTTTATTGTCAAATGTGTGTTAATATAAACTTCTTAGGAATTTAACCATTCAATGTGAATTTATCTACAATGAATGCGTTATCGGCAATGAATCACCTGAGATTTTGAACGCGATTTTGTGTAGCTTGTCAGTGATTTACGGCTATGTGTAGTAAATGCCGCTCCATCTGAAAGCACGTGCTGGAGATTTACTACTAATCACCAGAAGCGGCTTTACTGATGAGATTTGCATGAAAATCGCATTTGATTTTTTGCCCAGCCCTACTAGGTCGTCATCCAAAATCCCGTTTGTTGCACAGCAAAGTGTTGTGAATCATCTCTAAGACAGACACTTAAGATTTAGTCCTACACTTCACTTAAATTACGACTGAGATGCTTGATAACTAACTTTTAAGCACAGCTTTAAGCCAATTAATTTTGTTACTTTTAAGTCAATTCTTAGAAGTGTTCTTGTGACTAATTCTTAGAGGCTTGATAAATATGGGCCAAGGAATGCATAAAATTCATAAGCCAGTACAGGCACTTATGTTACAAAAGATTTCAATTTCAAATAAATGCTTTTCTTTTGAACTTTCTATTCATCAAAGAATCCTGACAAAAATGTATCATGGTTTTCAACAAAATTATTCAGCAGCACAACTGTTTTCAACATTGAGAATAATATTTTTTTTTTTAAGTTTCTCCTGCAGCAAACCAGCATTTTAGACTGATTTCTCACAGGAATCCCAAACTTTTGAACGGCAGCGTACAAACCAAAATCATTTTGTCTTCTATTTTTTTTATTATTATCTATAAAGTGGAATTCAAATAATGTGTATTGTAAAAAGTGCTGTACAAATAAAATTAAACTATGCCGTCATGCTCATATACAGATTCAAGTCATGTTCCCAACCCATCACATCTTTCGCCAAAGACTGCCTGTCCACTTTATGAGGTCTCTGTGAACACAAATACAGGCCTAAAACAAAATGCAGAAAATACATGGTTTGTTTATTGTAAACAGGGGCCTATACATTTGTATTCTCTCTTTCAACCGGTGGTCACATTTACAATGTACAGGGTGTTTGTGATTGAATTCTGTTAACAGAAAATCACTTCATATGCTTCCATTTCACACATTAAAAAAAAAAAAAAAATCAATCAATCAATGTAATCCCCTTATTTCTAAAGGTCTTCTCCACATGAATTGAGAATTGTGTGAAGTTTTCAATTCTGTTAATACAATAATCTCTTATCAAACAGGTTCATTCTCCAGCAGTGCAGTAAGTGCATTACCTCAGCGTTGGAGTAGTATGTGTTCCAAGAGGAGCGGAGACTCTCCTGACCACCAATATCCCACATCAGAAAGTGGGTTTTCTTCACCACTATTTCCTCCACATTGCTGCCAATTGTAGGAGACGTGTGCACCACTTCATTCATTAAACTGCACACACAAGAAAAAAGAAAAAGGTTCAGATGAAACAAACTACACTGATGCAGTCTATATTTCACATTAATTACCAACACTGAAACCTCCTTTACCTAATCAGTACAGTGTCTCTATCTATTGTTTTACATTGCTGTATATACACTGCACATAACATTGCATAATCAATAAATTGTAATGTTTAGTGTGTATTGTATGTTCAGGCAATTGTCTCATGTCTTAAAACTGTAACTAAATAGGATAGAACAATTTTAACTGGCCCAGGTGTGTTGCAATGAAGAGACTATTCTATTCTAATGTATGAAACAGACTCTTTACTAAAAAAATAATAATAATAAAAGCAAGAGCAATAAATAGTCTAAATAAAATAAAATATCCATCACTCACAACTGATAAAGTATAGTGGTTTTCCCAGCGTTGTCCAGCCCCACAATAATCACCTTGTGTTCTACAAAATAGAAATAAAAATACATATTACTGATTATGAGAAAGGTCAAACCAATAATATACAATCAAACATCAAATAAAAAACAATCAATTCATCTCAGTAAATAAGGATAGAAATATGTGAATGTCAATTAAACATTAAAATAATGGAATCCATTTTTTTATTTACATGAAATACACAGACAATTTTATGCCTCAGTGGGTTCGTCACATTTGCTCTGCTTTTTCCTTTCATTCAGAGCTAGTTTGTTTCAATTGACCAGTTCTATTAACTGGAAGACAATTGGTCCAACAATCCCATACAAATGCACAGCTCTGCCACACGGGATGCACGCTTGCATAACAGAAGAAGATGTGATTAGATAAACTAGTGATCCGTCCTTTATCAGAGCAATGTGAGGAAAATCTGACAGCCTGTGTGTGTATGTAAGAGAGAAAAGAGAGCACGTTTGGATTTTTTTTCCACCTTTGAACTCCGATGTGAACTACAGGAAGCAGGACTGGATAACTCATGATATCTCTGACAGCTCCACAAAGACACAAAATATTTCACAGCTATTACTTCCTCAATGACTGACCCCTATTTTACTTCTGTATGCCTCCAGCAAAAATGTCACAGGAAAAAATTAAAGCCAAAAAGAGACACGGTTTCTCAAGTCTACAGTTAACACCACCCACAGCTTTTGGTGGAACTTTTCAAAACAAACACAAGGACAAATTTAACCTGACTAGGGCTGGGTATCGAGTTCGATACTTTTTAGGCACCGACCGAAATGCCTCGATACCATTGAGTATCGAAAAATGTCTCGTCGTTCGGTACCAAATTTCGATACCTAAGGGGTTAATCTCATCACCGTCAGTGAGCCAATAAAGGCCTGGGTATACTTCACTTTCCGCGTTCCGTTCCGTCTCGCGCTCAGCCGTGTCCGCACAGCTTTCGAAGTATACTCAACCGCGGATGAGTGCAGACGGACGAGCTCAACACAGGCGCAGTTCGACTTGCGCTCTGTCTCAACTTTCATCTCGCGCATGCGCTGTTGTACGCGGACCGTCCGCGCGGTCTCAAAAAATTGCCTGCACGCGGACGGGGTGTACGGCTGTCCGCGAGCCCTCCTGATGACGAAAATGACGTAATGTGGACGCGGACGGCCGAAGTATACTTTGGCCTTAAGCCTGCAGCACTAGCCGGTGTATTCGACTAGAAGAGGTGCGGCACAGATCGATCAGTGTTTGACATCCGCGAGAGCGATTCGCAAGCGCACGGAGCAGTCTGCTCTCTTTAGCTCTCGTGGTACTGTAATACACCGATCTGTCTGCACAGTCAGCCTGCGTCAAGTCGAACACACCTACTAGTTTACACCGGTTACACTCAGAGAGGTGGCGCACATGTGAGGCTGTAGTGCTAATGCGTCCCAGGCCCCTTAGATGTAAGGCTACATTTACACTGGTGCGTTTATGTTTTAAAATGAAAATGATCCTCGTCATACTGGCGTTTCCACTGCGTTTCAAGCCGGCTTTCCACCATCTCCAAGCGACAGACCGGTCATTCAGTCATTCATTTCCAATGGAGAGTAGCGCGGGAGCTGCATGGAGTTCCGATCATATGCAGATGTCCGTTCATACTAAATAAAACCAAAGTTTTTTTTTTTTAGATAATGTAATCTTGTTAAAATTTATTTCATAAAATTGGTATCGAAAAAAGTATCGTTCAGGAACCGGTATCGAAGTCAAGGTATCGGTATCGATATCGAAAATTTTTGAACGATACCCAGCCCTAAACCTGACTAATTAATATAAGACTACTAGAGCTACTGCTCTAAGCTTTAGCCAAAGGACAAAAGCTATGAACATGATTTGCATAATGATTTACAGGACCAATAGGTGTTATAGCTATATTTAACTAATTTACTATACGTTCTTAAACTACACGGCCAACTATTTACATTATATATTGCAAGAATTTCCATTTTTGTGAATGACTGCATGAATGTTTGTGTTTTAGAGAGCAACACTCAGTGTAATGAAGTGACTGGTCCTCTTCAGGACAGTAATCCAGGGAATTAGGAAAGAGAATGAGATTACAAATCCAACAGGCAGAATTCCTTCTGTGTCTAGAAAAGTAGGCCAAAGAGTTATCCTACTTTCTCCTGGGAGCTCCTTTTGGACCTAGAGAAAGACTCTGCATCTAGCCCAGAGGACTTTCAGGGGTGCCCAAACTCCTGGAGGGCCGGTGTCCTGCAGAGTTTAGCTCCAACTTGCCTCAACCCACCTGCTGGTAAGTTTCTAGTATGCCTATAAAGGACACCGGCCCTCCAGGACCGAGTTTGGGCACCCCTGGGCTAGATCATTATTTGTAATAAATGCATCTAGCACACACAAGAAAACCATATTTCAACAACAGTTAACCTTGAATGAATGCAAATAGTTTGGTGTCAGAAATTATTAAAAGTGCACTAGTGTTGTCAAAAGACCCGGTATTTCGGTACCAAGTCAGTACTTGGTACCGAGAACCGTGGATTTTCACTGGTATCGGTACCGAATACTGAAATTTTGGTACCGTGACAACACTAAAGTGCACGCAATATCAACAATGTCCATTCCGGTGTTAAAGCAACATCTGTCTGACATTATACCAATCTGGATTTGGTTAGGAATGTTTGTCATGGGACGAAACTGCTAAAAAATGCAAAAACAATTAAGCAGGAAATACCATTCTGTTGTTTGCACACTTTGTCAATGCTCATATTCAATTATAAAAATATTCATTCAGGTTAAAATGCGGTTAGAAGAGTGACTTTTGGACACAATGTAGTTCACTAAAGTTAAAAACGCTGCAGTTCCCGTGCACGTGTCCATCATTGTGTCCTAAAGGCCTGGATCTCTCTGGGCAGGCTGAACTGACTGCTGAAACTGACAAACAATGGGAGAGGAAAGCGGTTTCCTCGCGCTGCTTTTGTTTGCCAGGTGGTCGTGGCGTCAGTTTCTCTACACAAAAGCATTTTCAATTCAAATCAGTTCCTTTTATTGTCACTGCACAAGTTGAAGCCTCTAGACCTACATCATGAGAGACACATCTGTCACAGCAGCAGTGAAGACATGCAAACATATGTCAGAGAATAAAACCTATGAGAACAAATCAGATCTGATAAATCATACACAAACACATGAAACACCTAAGAGCTGGAGAATAGTTTTACCTCAGGCCAGTTGTAGGCAGCAACATTGAGTTTAGGGCAAGAGACTACAGGCAAAACCATTGTTTTTTTCATACACTGGTCAATTTGAGATTTTGGGCTAATATGCTTCCATAACGTGTCTTCTTTCAGACAAGTGGAAAGAAAACACACAATCAATATTTTACAGGTTTTTGCAGATGGATTTATATATGGTGAAGGGTTTTTTTTTCTCCTGATTTATGTAGTGATAAAAAGGGATATTTAAAATGCCCTGACATGTATATTTCGTTAGAAAACACATATTTTAGAAAACATGTAATACAAACAACTGTCTCAATGTACTGTGATGAATTATTTGACAGTGTGTGTATGGTGGAGGTATGGTGTGTCTATTAGTTAGGCCTACCTTTTTTTTTTTTTAACCCTATTCACTAGTGGTGCCTTGCCTTAAAACCTAGTCAGCTGCCAAACATAACACATTTTGGCATCATATGAATGTGCCTACATTATATTACCACGTTTTCGACATGGTACCAAAGTAATACCATGTTTCTAAGCAAAGACACCATAATAGTACTGTGAGGCATCACATAAATCCATTTGAAATAGTAATGTACATTAGAAAGTACCAGATAACATTACTTTACCACAGTACAGCAGTACTTTAAGAGAAAAACATTGGTAGGGTCTGAGCCAGACTAGGTCTCACTTTGGTTGCTACCTAACTTACAGTCTTCAGAAAGCACATGATCAATTAGAAAGCACATGATCAATTCAACAAGTGGCCAATACTCAGTTAGCAGATAATTTGAAATGACCCATATGTTACCTTTACCACACTAACATCTAGATAAGATCTGTTTGACCTAACGTTACCGGGAAAAGGTAACGGACCGACTAAGTTAACCGACTAACAAACCGTTACAATTACGAGGTGAAAACACGATCCTGTCTGGTTTAAAATATACGTGAAGTAAACGTGTCAGTGCGAGGCTGTGGTTTTCATGGGTTAACATTAGCTCAACGCAGCGGATTTAAACGAGCTCACTAGCATCAACGTTAACGTTAGCTCGCTCAGTTCCGCTGGATATCAGCCCGAGGCGGACAACAGTCAAAAACACCCACTAACGTACAAAACAGCCAGAACACAATCTCTTACCTTGATTACAAAAGAAACTCCATAGTTTGGCGAAAATTAGACCCATTTCTCCTGGTGGATGAGAGACCGTGTCCGGTGAGGGTGAGTTTAGCGGAGAGGCCTACAGCAGCTGTCCGTGAAGCCGTTATTTCTTCTCAAACCCCATGCGGCTACGGTAACTCACTCAGCAGTACATGTGTGTGTCTGTCCACGGTTTTGTACAGTCTATGGTTCACACAGGTAAGCGGCTCAGAGCACTTCTTCTTTTGTGTGGTCAGATCAAGTGTGCGGCGGATACATCTCTCTCCAAACACAAGCCTCTTCACTTCCCAGAGCGCTCTGACCTCATCCACATGTTCTCATGGACAAAAAACGCACATCAGCTCCCTTTGTCTGGTTACACACGTGTAAGTGCTCGGGTAGAGCTCAAGGGAGCAAACTTGAGGCACACAGAGTTCACAGCGGCGCTCGTGTGTGTTACTCCTGGATAAATAATAAGAGCTCACTCTCTCGTGCTGTGTACACACACACACACACACACACACACACCATCCCCCATCAGTGTCAGGTTACACGAGTGAGGATCATGACTTGACATATCCAGCCCACAAGTGTCACATCCATACAATGTGTTAGAAAGTTTATATTTAAAAAAGAAATCTTGAAATTCAGTGTTGAACTGAATGTATTGAATACCTGAAAACGATTAAAACACACAATAATTATAATTTTCTGTTCAAAATGACATGGACAAAGCAGTCAGATAGATAGAAACGGTCCAAAAATCACACATTAATGACAATATGGTTACTCATATTAGTCTTTCATCAATGTTGCCTGAAGTTCCTTCCTGCCTGCAGCAGAGTTTATTTGCACATGGTTTGCCTCATTTGTAAATCGCTTTGGATAAAAGCGTCTGATAAATGACTAAATAAATAAATAAATGAATAAAAATAAAGGGAAATTGAGCCTTTTGTGAGTATTGTGTCTACTAAGAATGTAGTAAGAAACTAGATGAACTAAATAATCAAAACATCTAAAGATCTGGCATATTATTGAACTCTGTCAGACAGCAGAATGTTTCAGATTAGTGACTGGTATAATCCAATAAACACTTTTCCTTTATCACATTCATCAGAAATCTGAACACTTAAAGGAATATTCCAGGTTACATACTTCAGTACAAATCAGAATCTTTAATACTCAACCAGCATTTATATACAGCCAGTATATATACAGTACATAGTTACTATGTGATCCAGAATGTTCTTTTAACAAGAGTAGAAGTTATGCAGAGAGAAATTAAGTGCATGACTTTAAATTCATATGTTACCTTGTAGTTTTAGTAAAAATTATCTGCAAAGAAAGAAAAAATTGCAGTCTGGATATCAGCAACTTAGTAAAGAGCCAAACAATCCATGAACAATGGCAACAAGAGCCCTTAATGTTGCAAATGAATAATGAACACCTGGAAATTTTGGCATATAAAAATCAATTATTTAAATGGGTCATATGATGCTGCTAAAAATAACATTATTTTGTGTATTTGGTGTAATGAAATGTGTTTATGCGGTTTAAGGTAAAAAAAACCACATTATTTTCCACATACTGTACATTATTGTTTCTCCTCTATGCGCCGCCTTTCTGAAACGCGTCGATTTTGGAAAGCTCATCGGTCTGAAAAGCAAGGTGTGCTGTGATTGGCCAGCTATCCAGTGCGTTGTGATTGGCCGAATTCCTCAAGTGTGTGACGGAAATGTTACGCCCCTTACCATATTGTGATGCCTGCGGCAACCACATGACGACCCCGGGCTGGACTCCGCTTCGTCCACGGTGAAAGCCGATCCGAGATCCACAGCGCAAAGTTGATGTATTCCCTCAGCGACCAGCACGGATCAGCTCCAGGCATGACGAAGCAGATATCGTCCTCTTTTGGAAGACCAAACAAAGTAGTTTCGCTTTCACAACGAAGCACACAGCGCCTTCATGATATGGCAGCGGCAACTCCAAAGAGAAAGGAAAAATTGAAATCGCATCATATGACCCCTTTAAGAATTTGATCTTTGTATTTAATCCATTACAAAGGCAAAATCTCTCACTCAGCTTTTCACTAGTTCCATGCGGCTCTTCACTAGCCGGGTTTTCATCCAAAGTTGCGAATTTAACATGCGCAAAATTGGAATATCGCACAAAACATTTGCGAACAAGCACCGTTTCCATCCAACGAGTCAAAGAGAACAAAATCATCACTTCCTGATAAACTGGCACAATACATCATTAAGAAAAGTAGGAGAAGCTACTGAATATAATAATTTTCCTATATAATAAAGTGCTTGCACCTCAGAACGAGCAGACGAAACACAATGAATACGGTTATTGCTTTCGGAGGTGGATGCTGCTGTTTGGGAACGCAGTCGTTTAACAGCTCTCGGAGGCAATTATACAGAAATACTTTGATGACAGATTTTGCTCGGGCATTTCCGAATGACCATATAACAACATTTCAGATATCGGTCCGCTGGTTAGTCAGGATTTGCCGTCCCATAGCGCAAAGTCACATGACTTTTTTGATGCGCTTGGAGGAATTTATTCGCAAAATGCATTTCCATCTCCCATTATTCGCATTAACCCTTTTTCGCACAAGTCAAAAACTACCTCAAGCGAGCGTAAAAACTTTTTTGCGAATTAAGGCATTTTTATTCGAAATTTAGCGTTTCCATCTCTCGATTCTGATGCGATACTTCAAAATGCGCATAAAAGCCGGGTGATGGAAACCCAGCTACTGTACCTTCCCTTTACTGACATTTAGCCAGTCACCAGGGTCACTGGCAATCTTGGAGATAAATGGAGAAACCTGCAGATTATTTTATATTTTCTTGGCAAAGAAAAGGACAGATGGTGTGCTGAAGATGTCCTGTACCATTTTGTCACATTCTTGAAGAATGCGGACAAATATCACACTTAATGTGAGAATGCAGTGCTGAAATCACACAACACATCTAGCACATCTTTATTTGTCCTTATACAATAAACTGATATAGTATTTTACTAAATAGAAAGATATCCCAAATAGGAATGACTTTCACTACACTGACATGGAACAAAGTTTGAGACAAACAAGCAAAAATGTAACAGTGAGACTTGGTTAACAATTTTCTATATTATTCACACAATGGAGTCCATTCAGTAAATCACTGATAAACTGTTATGTTTATAAATGGATTTCGATGTAACTAAAATAAACCTTATAGAATGTCAGAAGGTTGCTCTCAGATGAACATATAAAACATATGAAGGCTTTTATTAGTGCACTGGTGAGGCTTTTATAAAGGTCAAGGCAACTGCAGGCTTAAGTGCAGGAATACAGGAGTCAGAGCTCTGACAATGATGATGTATTCCACATTTATCCACTGCCAAGTTGTTTACTGGCAAGGCCTCTCAAAAAGGTCAAAACATATGCATAATACTTATACATGATTAATAGTAATGACCCTGTGTTTCCAGAATTCACCCAAAACATTTAATTTATCGATTGTGTAGCTATATTATATCAGTATATTAAATATTGTACAGAGGGAGAATCAAACGTTTTCAGAGATTATGAATAATATCAAGGATGTTAAAAAATAAGCTCAAACGCTTATTTTATATTTCTATTTTATTTTGTTATTGCTTTGATGTTGATGCCAGACGTTAGGTGGCGCACAGGCATTTGAGCCTCTGAGTAGAGTGAAAGCTGTGTAAACACCAAAATAAATAAATAAACAGTGGTAAGCACTATAATTAATGATACTCGAAGTGATAATGAAGTGTGTTCTATAGAGTTTACATGTAGTAGGCTAAATCATGACATCGTAGCCTTTAATTAAGTTTAGTGGTAGCCTAGTTTTTAAAGCAACACACGAGATATTAATACACAATGCAACTCGTCATTTTGGACAATATGAACAACTTCACCAGTGTCTTTCATAATTCACAAACTCCATCGACCCCCATGATATGTTTTTATACAGCCACGAGATGGCAGTGATGAGAACGATATGAGAACACCCCCTCCAGACCGCTTCATGAACATTGATTTATCTCAGCAACTTCTTATTCTGGGTCTGCGTAATAATTACCGTATTTGAACTCTTTTCTTTTGTTTAAGTGGTTATTAAAAAAAACTTTCCAATTGTGTCGTGTTGCTTAGTTCTACATTATTAGCTAGCCTTGTTTTTTTTAGCCTACTGCTATGAAAGGCTGTTTAAACCACGTGACACTTTTCATGGATAAACATGATATAAGAAGGATCAACTTTTTAAAACATGTTTTTGATGCTTGTAGGCGTTAAAGGTAGCTGGTTTGTAATCTGAGAAGCGTTCCCTTTAGAATGGTCATTATTTTGTCCATTAGACGTTTTTTACATTAGACTTATGACTGCTAATCCAATAAGACATTTAGAGTTTAATGGTACAATCTCTGCTGACCATGGCAACGGTCACCCGTGTATATATATATATACAGTGCCTTGCGAAAGTATTCAAACCCCTAGGTTTTCATTAAGGCTATCTCTATATTTTGGAGCATTGAGCTTTTCTTCAGCTCTGACAAGTCCTTCAGTCCCTGCCACTGAAAAACAGCCCCACAGCATGAGGCTGCTACCAGCACACTTTACTTTTGGGATGGTACTCTGCAGGTGATCTGCAGAGCTGGTTTCCTTCAAACATGATGCTTAGAATTGAGGTTCATCAGACCAGAGAATCTTGTTTCTCAGAGT
>NW_015541090.1:84277-105138 GCF_001515605.1 Sinocyclocheilus anshuiensis | reverse complement strand
TTGGGCTTGCTTTTTTGCAAATTCCAAGTGTTTTCATGTGTCTTCACTGAGGAGAGGATTGAGTCTGGCCACACCGGCATAAAGCACAGATTGGTGAAGTGTTGCAGCGTTGTGTAGGAAAAGGAAAGGAAAGGACCTGACATGTGGCCAAGTATGGTGTCACATACTTGGAATTTGTGCTCTGCATTTCACAGCAGTGAGTAGTGAACAAACACACACACACACCCAGACCAGTGGGCAGCCAATGCTGCGGCACCCAGGAAGCAGTTGGGGGTTCAGCGCCTTGCTCAAGGGTCTCACCTCAGTCGTGGTATTGAAGGTGAAGAGAGCGCTGGTTATTCACTCCCCCCACCGACAATCTCTGGCGGACCTGAGACTCGAACCCGCGACCTTCAGGTTACAAGTCCGACTCTATCCATTAGGCCACAACTGCCTGTAGGGTTCTCCTATCTCCACATATGATCATGGAGCTCAACTAGAGTGACCATCAGCTTCTTGGTCACCACTCTAACCAAAGCCCTTCTCCATCAGTTGCTCAGTTTGGCCAGGAGGCCAGCTCTAGGAAGAGTCCTGGTTGTTCCAAACGTCTTCCATTATGGATAATGGAGGCTACGTGCTTCTGTGAACCTT
Source organism: Sinocyclocheilus anshuiensis (assembly GCF_001515605.1). Taxonomy (NCBI): domain Eukaryota; kingdom Metazoa; phylum Chordata; class Actinopteri; order Cypriniformes; family Cyprinidae; genus Sinocyclocheilus; species Sinocyclocheilus anshuiensis. The sequence continues at coordinate 104,508 of NW_015541090.1, read as the reverse complement.
CAATGAGCATAATTTTTTTCTGAACTCTTCCCCAGATGTGTGGTTTGATGCAATCCTGTCTCTGAGCTCTACAGGCAGTTTTTTGACCAGCTTGGTCTTTGCTCTAATATGAATTTTCAGCTGTTAGACTTTTTATTAAGACATGTGTGCCTTTCCAAATCATACCCAGTCAATTGAATTTGCCACAGGTTAGCTTCACTCAAAGTGTGGTAACATTTACAAGCAAAATTAATGCCCCTGAGCTAAATTTCAACTGTCCCAGATAAAAAAAGTAATTTAAAGCAGTTTAATATAAGGCTGCAACATAACAATACATGAAAAAAGAAGCAAAGCACTGTATATAGGGGGGAAAGGCCGACTCTCAGTGGTGTGAATAGTCAGAGTCCCTGCAGAGGTGGAGAGTGAACACATTAGCTCTATCAGATACCTCAAGATCCATCATGTTTAAAAGTCACCACCAATCAAATGCTGATGGTAGATTGATGCTTGATATTCAGGGATTTATGTGTAATTTTTCCTGCACCTATTGAGAAATCTTAAAAAAAAAAAAAGATTAAGACAGCTGGTGGGCAAATTTACATACCGGTAATAACTATTTCTCTCCTTGCAGAGACCGTAGCCCATTATACAGCAAACTCAAATTAGAGACCAAGAAGGTGCTGACTCAGCAGAGTGGTTGTTTTTTTTTTCTTTTGAAAAGCTAGTCAGTATGATTGTAAAAACACTGACTGAAAAATTAGCTTGAATATGAGTGGGGATGAAATGTTAAAAGAGATTCACTAATGCTTTCTATCAGGATGTCCATCCATACTAATTACACATTACATGCTGACATATTTATCTATAATATAAAAACAATATCTATGCATAATTATAAGCAGCTACCCAAAATAAATACACATTAAATAGTGTTGCACACTAAAGATTCTTTATTTTTATAATTGATTCCATGAAGAACATTAAACATCCACAGAAACTTTCCATTCCACAAAAATGCTCTTTAGATTTTAAAATGTTCTTCACACTAAGACACTGTTCACTGAAAGGTTCTTTGGGCAATGAAAAATGGCTCTTCTATGGCAGCACTGCAAAAACACCCTTTTGGAAACTTTATTTTTAAGAGTGTGGTAAAGCTACTTTGAAACTGTAGCCTGCCAAGCTAAAATATCCATTTTAATATGCATATGTATGTATTTTAATATGTATGTATATCATTTAGGCAAGTTGCTTTTAATTACATTATTGTTGTTGATATTATGAAATGGACTATGACTTGTTGGAGAAGTATTTTGTTACTGGTACTTGTATTTCACTTAAGGCTAGACTACGTGACTAAAAATATAAACCTTACAGTATGATACTATGTCATGCTACTTTAAAAAGATTGCATTTATTTGTTACTGGCCTGCATGGATATAAAGTATGTTATAGTATTAGTCAGTATTTAAGCATGCAATTACTCACTACTGTAAAATGTGACCCAACATTCTTGTAAAATGTGACTGGGTAATTTTGGGTAATTATGGCTTGATGGCTTTAACTGTCTAGAGAGTTTTATTTTTTCTGAGACTAATCATACATTATTCAGTAATTGATGACTCAAGAGTCACTCGTCTCGTCCTCTAATTAGGCCACAAATGCACCTGTTGCATGTGCTGTAGGATCATTCAAAGCATTTGAAGGACACTGGAACACAAGCACACTTGCTTTCATGTTGACCTTATGCCTATTCATAAGCATGCAATAACAAAACTGCTATAGTGTGACTGTAGATGTAAACTTCAATCAAGCCTTTAATGGTCATATGAGGGTAAAGCTTGTACAATGAGAATGAAACATAATGGAGAGCAAAACCTCTTACAGGAGGAAGATAAAGGACTGACTAAATGAGAAAAAAGTGAAGTATGGAGCAGTAGAAGAGAACCTAGAAATGACTAACATTCAGTAGGTTCAGCACAAGCCCTCTTGTGATTCACCACTCTATTTCTCTACAACCACTCGCCACCCTTGCAGGTGCAATTACCCTACACCTCCATTTCCCCAGAACCATGCTTGCCTATAGCTACAGCCCCTAAAAGCAAGTCCTTCAACCCACATACTGTAGCTGCCAATCTCCCAACACCTCCTCCATAAGCACCAGCAGTGCTGACATCCTCCAAGCCAAACATACCGACCTCAGTGGTGTAGTTATCTGCAGGTTACCAAAAGTTGAGGCAGAGTAGAGGACTTTTGTGGAGTGGTAAGTGAAACACCTACAAATCAATGCCATAAACAACTGAACTTGTGTGGATTCAAGAGGAAAAGCATTCAAACTATCCCTTGACTATAATGAGAATTATGTACATTTGCATTTGGTCCTTTAGCAGATGCATTTATCTAAAGTGACTAACAAATGAGGAACATCACACGCAATTGGGAACATTTCCCAATTGCTTGTCACATGACACACCGCAGCCACGAAAACACTGTATGACAGATGGATCGCTTTTATTTAGTTTTTCCTTGTTTATTCAAAATATTCACACACTTGCTTCCCATGTCATCAACTACCTGATATTCCGATTCACAAATACATGTAAGTGAGTGTGTTGTGTCGTTTAAAAACCGTCATAAATGAGCTTGATCGTGATCTATAATGTGAGACGGGCGCCGCCATGTTTGTTCACGCTGCAGAGTCCTGTCAGTCTAATTACAGCATGTGAATTCATCAATTTCTCCCAAAACACATGCAAGTGACTGGTGAACTGGGAGAAGAATTGAGTAAACTTTATAGTTACTTACCCTATGTGTATCTGATATAAATTAAATACATCGGCAAATTATATTTGAATGGATTTTTATTGCTGCTTCCATAGACATCCGTGTGTATTTTACAAACTCTAAATGTATTGTTTTACTAGTACTTATGTGTATTTAAATGTCTGAAACCTAAATTAAACATTATGTGGTTAAAAACACTGCAATTATATGACAAGTGCAGAGCGAGTCTCAGCGCCAGCCAAAGCCGAACATGATGTCACTTTGTAGGCAAAAACCCGGAAGCGAGTTAGCATTTTAGCACTTTCGGTTCCATCTTCCCAGAGTCAATGGGTTTTTTGAATGGGAGTTTGGTTAAATCCCCTAAAATAAGGTCCGTGGTTCACACAAGCTCAAGATACTTTCACGTTTTATTCTACGACATAAAACACACCAGTTACACCCCACTCCCGATTTTTTAAAAAGGTTACGTTTCTTAAAAAAGACGGTTGCTAACAAGTTGCTAAATGGGACTACAGACGCTGTCGGAGACATTAAACGCCATCACGCCAAACAGTTCATTTACAGCATATTCCAATTGTAGTATAATTTATAGTACAATTAAGTAGAATAACCAATTAATAGTTTACCGCATTTTACATTGTTGTTTGACAATGTTTTTTTTGCTTTGCCCCAAAATTCAACACAAGTCTTTGGATGGAAGATGCTCGTTTTATCGCTTACTGATAAGGAGACGCTGGGTTCGTACCATGAGTAAACTCATATGATTATTCCATGTAAACACCACATTTACTGGCTTAGTCACGTTGAAAGTGAAACTTTAACAATTCATAGTGCTTAAAGCCACGTTAAAATTAAATGTTTACGGCCACAAGCAGGCAGCTGTTAGAAAACATATAGATTGTGTATTTTCTAGAAGCAAGGATAAAATAACATTTTGTGTACCCATCCTAACAAAACGATAGATGTCGAAGGCGAGCGACCGTGGAAGTGTAGGCCTAGTTCGTTTATAGCCTAAGTTTAGCTTTTAAGTTCTGGCGCTTTTATTTTGGCTTCAAAATTCATAAAAGTTATATTATTTTGTGAAGATTATCTTGATGGACAAAACGTGTAAGTTTCATGAACTATGATGTGATGCTAACAGCCGATCTGCCTACAAAGTGACGTCATAGTTCCCCCACCCTCTTCCCAGGGGCACAGAAATAAAAAACCGTACCGCTCAAAGGGTTAAGTGAATTCACAATTTTTTTTGTCTTACAGTGCATAGAAGGGTGAACACTGGGTTCTGTGCATTCGGAATAATGTGTTCAGAACCTTTTGTATTTGTGTGTGTATACAGTCTCTTTTTGTCTAGGTCTCTTCTATTTCACTTCCATCCAAGTTGAGTATCTGACAAATAAACATTGTATTTTATACTTATTCTAATATTTAACTTAAAGGTATTGTTCACCCAAAAATGAAAATTTGCTTACCCTCAGGTCATCTAAGATGTAGGTGAGTTTGTTTCTTCACAGTTTTGAAGAAATTAAGCATCACATCACCAATAGATCCTCTGCAGTGAATGGGTGCCATCAGAATGAGAGTCCAAACCGGTGGATTATTGTGATGTTTTTATCAGCTGTTTGGACTCACATTCTGACGGCACCCATTCACTGCAGAGGATCCAATGTTGAGCAAGTGATGTAATACTAAATTTCTCCAAATCTGTTCTGATTAAGAAACAAACTCATCTAAATCTTGCATGGTCTCAGGGTGAGTAAATGTTCAGCAAATTATCATTATCATTCCTTTAAAGCACGCAACAAAACTTTGTATATGTATAAAAAAGAAATTCGTATAAAAAAGGAGTTTGGGCAGAAATGGGTTTTTCATTTTCTTTCTCTCTTTTGTGAGAAGGATGCCTGCTTCCTGTGAGGAAATATGTGAAGGCCAAGTGAAACTGATGAACAGGAAGACCAAAAACCTCAGCCTATAATTATGTGCTGCTTCCAAAAGCGTCATTCATGTGATATGCCTATGGTCCCCACTTCTTGTAATTAACATGAATTAGTGAATGAGGTGAACGGAGAGGGAGAGAGAGTCTATGATGATGTAAGTGGGTGGGGAGAGAACACATCTGTTACTGTTTGGCATAACACAAGCACCATGATTATGATTATCTGTTTTGGTGAATTCAAGTAGGTTTTGTACCATCTTGTTATTGTCTATATTCCCTTCATACCCAGATGTTTCTCAATGATGGTCAAACAGATGATTGATAGAAGGCGAGCATCAACAATATTTTGCACATCTCAACTTTGCATCAGTGCATTGCTGTTCATATTGTTCATTTCATTTCAGTTTCTTTTGTGTGTCATCTCTCAGCACATCTGTACCCAGAAATGTGCTTTGTGCATGAATCTTTCACTTTCACGCTCTCATAAAGTCTCTCATTACTCTGTCACTGAAAGACCACAGGGTGTTCCACAGATATGCTTTTGTGCTTTCGAAGACAACGATAATGGAACTACAGATCCAGAAAGGAATATGACGAGTCACAATGTCCCAAGTCTAAATGAGACGCTCACTCATAAAAGCTCAAATGCTCCCTATTTCTGCAGTCGGTTCATTCACCACAGACCATATTTACATTGTCTTTGCTTGCTGTTCTCTGACCTGTAATATGATTTCATAAAAGGATGTCAGATAGGACTCAGACAGAATGATTACACTCTATTCAGAGACTGACTGACAAGAACTATTTTCTTAGAAGTGCATTATTTGAATACAAAAGCTAAATGGCTTTATTGCACATGAAATTATTTATGCAATGGATATTGGGACATGCAAAGGACATGCATAATTAAAAGCAACAATGCACAGAGTTTCGCCAAAAAAAAAAAAAGCCCATGGTTCTCTATAGGAGCAGCTGTGTATTTTACATGCAGTTGCTCATTAGTCCTGGCGTGGCTTTCATGTCGCATTAGTAGATTCTCAAGAGATGTGACATTTAAATCTCCATTAATTTATTTGACCTTCCTGGGTATTTATTTGAATTCTTTGCAGTTCATTTCAGGCACAGTGTTTTTAATTATGACAAAACTCAACCTGTCAGACATCACATTTTGGTTTTAGTGAGACAGCAAGAATTAAATGTCACCCGCTATTTCAGATTCCTTTAAGGCAAGGTATGACAGGGTAATCTCCCAAAGTAAACAATGCTATTCGCAACAAAACCTGCTGTTTACTCTGCTGTTGTGTTTGGGGTAAGATGCATTCTATTGATGGTATATTTTACCTCCCTGCGTGTCTGAGGATCATCTCCAAGATACAGTGCTACATCAAGAGGCTTAAACAGCATCAGCAAATGGATTAAAATATGACCCGCTAACATTCAACAGCCTAATCTTGTCCTTGCTGGTCCTAGAGTAGGTGGTTTTAGAGAGATTTTAGCTATTTTTCAGATGGTCGGGATTGGAAACACATTAAACAGCCAAGGCTAACAAACCATTTTAGGCTGGTTTAAGCTATTCTCCTTTTGAACAGAGCAGGACACGTGAGATTTCAAATCATTGATTTTTGAGCAAGTTTAATGAGGCATGTGGTGGGAGGTGGTGATGCAGCAAACTGGGCTGTTATCACAGAGATGCAGAACATCGATGACAACACAAGAGCTGGGCGTTTGACACTCTTAAAGGGGTCATATGATGCTTTTTTAAAGATAATTATTTTGTGTATTTGGTGTAACAGAATATGTTGACATGCTTTAATGTTCAAAAAACACATTATTTTTCAAATACTGTACATTATTGCATCAGATCAGGGCAGGGTGAGTGTTTTCTCTTCTATGGTGACAGGCAGACACATATTGAGCAGCAAACACACTCTCTCTCTCTCTCTCTCTCTCGCTCGCGCGCGCACACGCACACACACACACACACACAGGTCGTCCATAAAATGCATTGCTGTTCTGTTCTAAGTCATCTTAAAGATTCCTAAATGCATCTACTTTCGGAAGGCCAAATAAAGTGCTTTTGCTTTCGCCTAGAAACACACAGCGTCTCCCTGACATGGCTGCTTCAACACTAACTGCGGTTACTGAAACCACGCCTTCTTTCTTTGGTGCACATTTGGGCGGCATTATGCAAATATTTCCACATAGTGGCGTAGATATGTGGGGGCGTGTTAGAACGAGCCGTTTTAGGGGGGCGTGGCAGAGTCTTACCTTTGATAAAGAATATCTCTTTGGTTTTGAGACTTTAGTCTTTGCAACTTCAGGGATCTTATCTATTCACGAACAGCTTGTAACACTCCAAAGAGAAATGAAAACTTGAAATCGCATCATATGACCCTTTAAGTAATCCTGGATGAACACGTCTAACGCAGTCATCGACATCAGACCGAGCAGCGTTAAATAAGCAGCCAATGAACGCTTTGTTCCCCGTCAGTATAAAAACCTGTGGTCCCCCGCACCGCTCGCTGAACTGTGAGTGAGCAGCTGACGGTGACGGTGGGGCGCGCGAATGGCTCGGCAGCTTTTACGCGTTGACTGTCATGCATAATTGCTTGTTGACGGATGAAAGCGGCGGCAACACCATGCAAACCTCTTTATTGTCCGCGGCACACTCTCCCGGGATACCTACAGCTGTTTCATTCATGTGGAAATCAGGAAATCCGCAGTCGCCCAACTGGACTGGGCTGGAGAGAGAAAACGCGACGAGTCTCGGCGACTTGGACGCATTTGAGAACCGACGCGCGCAGTATGGCCAGTTTTCTCCATCCACCTCAATATTCATTACTGTGCTTATGACACTGCTGGTGTTCGCCACAGTCCTGGGGAACGCGCTTGTGATTTTAGCTTTTGTGGTTGAGAAAAGTTTACGCACACAAGGCAACTTTTTCTTTTTAAACTTAGCCATCGCGGACTTTCTTGTCGGTGAGTGGCATTGATGACTGTTTGTATTTCAGCTTTGGTATTAAGTGTCCTTTAAGTGCATGTGTGTTTAATGGATTTTCAGGCGGGTTTTGCATCCCCGTGTATATTCCCTATGTCTTGACGGGTGAGTGGAGACTGGGCAGAGGTCTGTGTAAACTGTGGCTGGTGGTGGATTATATGCTGTGCACCGCCTCAGTCTTCAACATCGTGCTCATCAGTTTCGACAGGTTTCAGTCCGTCACTAAAGCGGTGAGTACTGCGCAAAACACACAGACTGTGCTGGTAATACAAATAGACTATACATTCATTCTCTTTGAAAAACGCCCAATTTGTCCAAATCTGTGTTGGAGAATGCCAATCCAAACTAATGAGACTGGACCACCAGTGACCACTGACAGAAACGGCAACAAAATAAAAGAATGTAGCTACGTAGGCTATTATTACCTCAGTTTTTACATAGATTACTGAGCACAGAATAATAGCTCACAGAGATGACAAGTAACACACTGAACCTATATCTCTTTCCAACTTTGTATGAAATTTTCTGACGTGGAACACAAACATTAATATTTCGTGTTTTGCGGAAGAAGAAAAAAAGACAGTACAGCTTTAGAACGATATGAGGGCGACAGCGTTTTCATTTTTGGGTGAAATATTGTCTTAAATGTTTTAAAAGTACAGAGTACAGTATAGAGATAAAATTTTATTGGTCCATTAAAGGCACTTTTATGTGGAAAAACACTGTTTTTGAACAAATCAGATTAACAAGTAAATTATAAATTAGTATAAATATAGCTACATAGACTACAACATTAGAATATTGATGGAAATAAGTAGCATAATGATACATGTTTTAATACTTTTAGAATAAAACATAATGGTATAATAACGTTGAAAATGAGAAACGTCAATTTTGCATGTGGTCTCCACATAAAAAACGAGTATAAACAGTTTCATTCAGGAGTCAGCTGGTCACATTCAGATGAAGAGGAATGTTTTGATACATCATCACATGTACATAATAATTTGGACAGACACAATGAGTGCAGACCTACAAATGCCATGCACACGTTACCATTTAACAATCACCTGTCAACATTTATTTATATCCTATTATGCAGCAGCGCACAAAAGCGTGAATCCCCTTGCTTCTGCCTCAGATATAAATGCAATGTGACGTCCATTTAATCATAAAATGTAATTATTTCAGCTGGCAGCCAGGGAAAAGATGATATATTTTATCTATCTATCTATCTATATGCCTAAATGTAATGCATATTAAATCAATTATAAATCTGTGTTCCAGGTGAGTTACCGTTGTCAGAAGGGCATCACTAGAGAGGCTGTTTTGAAGATGCTCTGCGTGTGGCTGGCAGCGTTCCTTCTTTATGGTCCAGCTATTATCAGCTGGGAACACATCGCAGGAGGAAGCGTAGTGCCAGATGGAGAGTGCTATGCCGAATTTTACTTCAACTGGTATTTTCTGATGACTGCCTCCACTGTCGAGTTCTTCACACCTTTCATAAGCGTCACTTACTTCAACCTCAGCATTTACATCAACATCCGCAACAGATGCGCAGTGAGGGAAGAACAGCCGACTTCTATTCGGCTTAGGAGCTTCAAGATGAGGCCAGTCGGAACCGGAGATGTACAGCGTGTGTTTTTTGTGAGGCCTGTCGAGGAAAGGGAGGTCAACTTGTCCTCAAGGTCACGGTGCTGCCGGTTACCTTCTACCGCAAAGGTGTCTGCTGCAGAGTTTGGTAACGTCAGACAGACTAAACGAAGAGACAGCACAATCGCAGACTTGCCTCCTCTGCAGGTCGGGGACCGGATCCTGACATCCAGTGAGGCACAGTTTCATTACGTGGATCATTCGGCTGGATCACACAGACACCGTCCTGATATGGTTGCCAGTCTAGCCAGCCGCTTTCGCCTGTCTAGAGATAAAAAGGTGGCAAAGTCTCTAGCTGTAATTGTTTGTGTTTTTGGACTCTGTTGGGCACCCTACACACTGCTGATGATCATTCGGGCAGCATGTCACGGTCAGTGCGTCCAGCACTACCTTTATGAGATCTCGTTCTGGCTGCTGTGGATAAACTCATCCATCAATCCAATCCTGTATCCTCTGTGCCACAGCAGCTTCAAAAGAGCCTTCAGCAAATTACTGTGTCCGAGCAAAACAAAAATTCAACCTCAGAATATGGACCAGAAGTATTAAATTTATGAGGATGCCCGCATTTCCAAATAGGGCTTTTCTTTTTGTGCTTGTATCTAGCAGTACATTTTTCTTTGTGCACATGGTGAGTGAGTAGACCGAGATCTTTTATCTACATATTCAAACTCACATTTTTGTAAGAAATGGTGGGATAGCTATATTTCTTCCACATTCAATGATGAATTATTGACCTGTTTCATAAATTATGTATACATGACTGGAAGTGTCTAGCGCAGTGCCATGTTTGCCATTGTAAATATTTTTTTCTTTTTTCAAAATAAACTACTGGTGAAGTGATGATCATAATGACTATTATACCTCTCGAAACCACAGTCTGCAATGAGAACAACTGAGATATCTCAAACCATGCTGTTCGTGATGATTGTATACTGATTCTACATGACCGATGCACAGGGATTGCTGGCGAAGCCTGTAGTTCCCCTAGCAACTGTGGGACAGACTAAATACAGAGAAACAGGACTCATTTCTTATAATCATATCAAGATAACTAATTTATCCTGGATTATTTCAGGGCTTAAAGCAAAGTCTGAACACTTGTCTCTAATCAACGGAAATAAGATGTACAATGCATTAAGATTCTGTTCAAACACAGAGATATAGAACAACAAGAAAGAAAATCAACAGACAAATATACTTGCATGTATAAAATAACCAGTACCAATGTTTCTACCAGCATTCACTTGAAAATTTGGCTTCAATGCATGCTTATTAACAATAAGAATAACAGCTGAAGTCAGCATTAAAATTTCAAATTCAAATCTGTTTTCTAAATGCATGTTATAGATCTTATTGTCAACAATGTACATGTATCAAATTGTAATGTTTAATTAAAATGCCAGGATCATCTAGTGAAACGACAGACTTCTCTCACGTCTCAGACTTCTTTCAACAACTTAAAGATAGCAATTTTTTTTTTCTTTTTTGATAACCCATGTCACAATATGGAAGAAAATACATACTGCTTCTTCTGTTTTCATAGCGAATTTAATGACATTAATTCACACTTCTACAGGCACGTGGGGTTAATATCATTTTTTATTTGTGCAAATGCCATGAAATCAATGATATTTTGTTGTAACTGATTTACAATTAGATTATACATACAATATATGAAGGGAGGGGGAATCATAATTTAAAAAAAAAGGAGACAAGATGCAAGAGAAGGCTTCTGACATTGTTTCGATTCACAGCCACAGCTACTCATTCATTAATAGAGTCTATACACGTGTTCACCCATTCCACATATTAGTCAACACGCTGTCCCACTCCACCAAAGTGTCTGCCATAAAGTAAAAGGGTGAGAAACAAGACTATTCATTAGTTACACAAATGTCTTTAATTCAGCATGGCATTTAAAATATTAATGCTGAAAAAACGAAGTAGAATCAAGTGTAGGTCCTCTAAATGAAGACCATAACAATGCATGTCTCAATAAAGCTCTGCCTTTTTTTTCCTCCAGTTTGGCTGGTGGGGCAAGAAAGTGGTGTAGCAACACTAAAACTTGTTTTTTTTTTCTCTCTCTCTTAAATTTATAGCTTTATTCTTGCTCATTTGTATGGCAACAATAGTATCAAGAGGGAATGGTAGTCTGAAGGAAGAGCAGTGCATACACTGTTCTCTAACGACTGTTCTCACAAGGAAACGCCTCACGAAATGAGAAAGTGGAAGAAGGGAAGAGAGTAAAGCAGGCAGAGGATGAAAAACAACAGACAGAAAGTATGAGAGGAATGGGTAGAGAGACAGGTGGGTTTGGCTTTGTTTTTCCCCTGGCTGGAATACCCTGGTGTGCACATGTGGGCATATACATATATCTCTCTATGCGTGTGTACACAAATATAAATGTAAATGCGTGAGGCTCCTACAGCACCAACCCTTCGTAAGCAGGTCCCTCAGACTCGGGTGACTCTCTCTGCAGACGCAGGTGCTCCAGTGTATTGTGGAAGTGTTTGTTAATCTGCTCCGTCTCCTCGCTGGCCTCAAGGTTCGGGAGATCCTCGCGGATCTTCTGGATCAGCTGATTCAGGACTTGGACCGTCACCTGCAAACACGCACAGGTTGAGCAAATCCAGGCTGATGTGGATTTAAGCAAATTAAAGTGACAGAGAGACAGAAAGTAACTAACAAACAAACAGTGTTCAAGAGTTTGTTTTTTAATAACAAAGTGTGAGATTTTAAATCCCTGTGATTAGTTTATGTTTACTGACTATTATAATCATGTTAATTAGTTTGCACATATATTTCTAAAGCAGTATTTAAAAAAAAAAAAATGTATTTAGTGACGAAAGATCCAAACCGGTTTTTGTTTAGTGTATAATACAAAAATGGCAAGAAATGTCTAAGTTGTCCTCGTGGGCTGATAGAAAAAACCAATATACAATGCAAACACTGTAGTCATATTCTTAAACAAGTTAGTCTTATGAGCTGGTTCTATTTGTATTGAATTAAAACCATGCAGCGAGACCAGTGTAGGATGATTCATGAACAAATGACTCCTAGGACTAAAAACGAAGGTAAGAGGAGTTACTGACTGCATGTTATCATTATTTTCAATCAAAATGACGATGACAATGTGTTGTTAAAGATGCACTACCGTTCAAAAGTTTAGGATCAGTAAGATCGGTTTCAAATAAATGCTGTTCTTTTTAAACGTTCTATTAATCAAAGAATCCTAAACAAAATGCAGCACGGTTTCCACAAATTGTGTAGAAGCACAACCGTTTTCAACCTTGATAATAATACAAAATGTTTCTTTAACACCAAATCAGCACATTAGACTTATTTATGTGACACTAAAATTCAGCTTTCACTCTTAAAAATAAAGGTGCTTAAAAGGTTCTTCACAGCGATGCCATAGATGAACCATTTTTGGTTCCACAAAGAACAATTCAGTCAAAGGTTCTTTAAAGGACCATCTCTTTCTTACCTTTTTATAATCTGAAGAACCTTCTTTCGCCACAAAGAACCTTTTGTGAAACAGAAAGGTTCTTCAGATGTTAAAGGTTCTTTATGGAACATTTAGACAAAAAAGGTTCTTCTATGGCATCGTGAAGCACCTTTATTTTTAAGAGTGTTGCCATCACAAGAATAAATTACATATTAAAATACATTAAAATTGAAAACAGTTATTTTAAAATGTAATAATATTTCACAGTACTACTGCTTTTACTGCATTTTTCTTATTAAATGAGTGAGTGAGCATGAGACTTCTTTTTAAAAACATTACAGAAACCAAACTTTCCTCCAGAAAAGTGAAAGACATAAATTTCCATAGGAAAAGAAGAAATGGAAAATTTGCAGTATAGACAGTTCTGTTGATTATAATAACTGTGCTTATCTTGTTTCTATAAATGTGAGCGGCAGACATGGTGCAAAAACTGTGCCAGGCACAAAAGCACTCACTGAAAGCACTGTGAGCAATTTATCCAGACACGAGGAGACGAGCATCTCAGGTAAATTCACACACCCACACACTCTCACACTCAGAGACACCAGTGTCACATAAACACACAAAAATAACATTGGTGTCAAACTACGGATTTACGGCAAGCATTTGATTTCTGTCACTGTGTTGTACATAACCAAAAAACAATGAACAACATTACAATCATTGAAACATCCCAAACTCTGCTCTCCATTATAACACGTTAATGTCAGGAGAAACACTGACAGGTAATGTGTCAATGAAATGCAGCGTGGGAATTTGTTTTGGTTTTGATTCTCCCATTTATTTCCACGTTTAAAGTGGCCCTTGTCATAGGATGAAGTGCAGCTGTCAAGAGTGACCTCCGTGGCTGCCCTGTGGCCCCGATGTGCTCAGGCAAGTCCTGCCTCAATCTCCCTCAAATTGAACATGGATACAGATGCTTCCTCTCAGATAAATGCAAGTTAGGTATAATCTAGCGCTGCTTGTGACAGACAAAAATGTGGAGCACGGAGAGGGAAAGTGAGAATGAGAGAGACATGAGAACAGAGGAGAGACAGCAAAGAGAACAGGTTAAAGGAGAGCAAGTAATGAGAGGTATAAGAGAGTGGAGAAGAAGAAAGAGTGAAAGCGCATCTCTGGTCATACCGCATCATTCTCTCGCTCATAGAAGCAGATGTATCTGTTGAGGATCTCGATGAAGAGCTGAACTTGCAAGGACGGGTCCATGCACTGGTTCGCGATCTTCAGAGCCTTCTTCAAGCATTCCATCACCCTCCGCCCATCACGGATCTGACAACAGAGGGAAAAAAAACTGATTTCAGTTCTGACTGCAGTGAACAGCCTCAAATTATTCCCTTTTATCTTAGCAAAAGCCACTTAAGCCAGCTCCACTTTTCAGCGTATGGAGTTATGAATTGGATTGGGAAGCTCTGTTGTTAGGGGCAACACATACCTCCCAAGAACATGCTGTGGAGCTGAGAGAAGGAACACGGCATGATCCTATTTCTCCACATGCATTTATTAGTCACAAAAACATTGACTATCGATCCTTACTAAAAGAAAATAAGCACAATTGCCACATCGGGTCCCCTGTATTTAATGCCATTTCAAGGGGAGCTAATGTATTATTATTGATCACCGCAAAGGAGAACGTCAGTTACAATGCGCTATGTACTCTGTAGCAAAAAAATGACATGTTGAAAATATACACATTTGACAATCTGCCCATGTCATGCAGTCATGATATATTCCAAAGGTATCATACAAAAGATGCTTTTAATTTAAACAGTGGACTTGCATAAAAGTGCAAAGAAAGTAGAAATAAATAACTAAAAACACTTACAGATTCAGATTCAATCGACGCGTTTCAGAAAGGCGGCGCATAGAGGAGAAACAATAATGTACAGTATGTGGACAATAATGTGGCTTCTGAACCTTAAACCGCATAAACACATTTCATTACACCAAATACACCAAATAATGTTCTTTTTAGCAGCATCATATGACCCCTTTAATTGTTAATGTTTTACAAAACAAAATATACTCCGTTCTGCATTTAATCACACTCAAAGTGTAATAGAACTTAAATTTAGTCATTGTTTACCATAATTTGCTAAAAAAGATATCAATTCACACAAAGAGATAAACAACTTTTGCTAAACAGAAGCATTACAATTTTGTACACAAACGCAAAAAAAAAAAGACTGTTAAAGATAGGGATGCTCCGATACCATATTTTTGGTACTTGTCGATACCGAGTACCGATACCGGTATTTTCATTGTATTTGTACATTTTTTAAATATTGGGTACAGAAACCGAAAGAATATGTAATGTTAGTTGGTTAACTTTATTTATCAAATAGATATATCCTTCAGTTATTTTCACACTTAAATATGCCCATTAAAATGTTTTAGTTACTTTCACTGTTCATTGTTTTGCTCTATGGTACATCATCTTTAATTTAATTGCATTAGAGCTGCTCCATTGCAGTGGCTCACTAAGTTATAAAGTCAGTTATAAATCTTTCAGAAATATAAGTAGCGTTTTTTCATCTGAAACGTGCTGTGACATGCGCAACGCTCGCACGTATTTGTATTGGTGCAGAATGAGAGGGACAAGTACAGCCTAGTGCATTTCACACTGGCTGATAGTTTAACTTTCGCCATAAAGTCGTGTATGCTTAAGGTTGAAAATAAATGTTGTTTATAGTGAATGCCACTATAAATGTTGTTTTATAATTACGATTTAGTTTTAATCCAAATGATGCGTGTGCTAAGTGAGCGAATGTCAAAGTTCACACAACAGAAGTGCGCGCGCTCTCTCTCTCTCCCTACCGTTAAGTAACTTGCATTGTTTTACTGGTTTTTGACATGCGACCGAACTACAAACTTTCCAGTGATGTCTGTGAGAAAGATATATTCACTCGACAAGCTCGCGCATCTGCGCCGCCGCGTGCTCAATCCACTCAGCGTGATTTGTTTATCAGCTCGTGCACATCAGCTATACAGGCGTTAATACTGAATGTTTAACATTATATTCATTGCATACATATACTTCGTAGACATCCTTAATCTCTAATAACTCCATTGTGCTGTCTGTTGTCGGTGTTTCTTTGTCTGAATACGGCACTTATCACAAGCTGTGTGGTATCGGCGTTTGGTATCGGGGCATTTTAATGAGTACGAGTATGAATACAGGAGCTCAGTATCGGATATATCAGATATATCATCTGATTTTTTCAAAAGTTTTAATTATCACATTGGCTTTTAAGTATTGGAATCAAACTTTTTATTTTGACAGCGCCGAGAACTCGTGCTGAATTTTCCCTCTTTAATAGTTTACTGTCTTTGGTTTAAAGTTCTGTCTAACAATTAAAAGGCAAAGCTTTCAAATACTACCTGCATTCAGTAATTCTTTGTCTTTGAATATGTAATAAAGATTAATGCCACAAACCTCACAGAGTGATTGTAGGGATCAGCATGTGTGCAGTACACCTGTCTAAACAAAATGCCTAAAAAAAAAATAAAATGCCCAAACAAGCAGCTCCTTCTGGAGTGATGAAACCAACCCTGACAACCTGCAGCACTCTTTAAAGGAGGATAAATATTAAGTAGAAAGATGAACACATGGCGTTCACAGCCACAGCTCTGCACTGGTGCAATGCAGGAGCTGGCCACGTCTCAGCACGAATCAACTCACAAAAAATCATTAGGACTGAATCCAAGAATGTCTATTATATGTAATGGATGCATGTGTGCTATGAGTGCAACAGATCCCCCTACAGCTAAACTAGCAGTATGGGATAAATTAATAGCATGTAATATGACTTACAACTTCTGCAGATATGTTTTATTCACAACTATAAACAAATAACCTCTAAAACCTTTGAAACAGGAGCAGTTTTAAAGGAACAATATGTAACATATTTACTGTACTGAAGTATAAAACGACTAATGTTTTCAGAGATTTAGAAAACATGCCAAGTTGAAATATTGTCTTCTCAGAAAACAGTGCTACAGCGTACGTAGAAATATCCGTTCCGGGACAGTGTTTCTGTTTATATTCTGGCCTGCATGATCCCGTCCACTGCCAATTATCCCACTAGTTCTACACCCCGGGTTGCCAGTTGGCGGGCAAATACAGCATGCTGCAGCCAAGGAAGCCAGCAAACGAACTGGATCAGAGATAGCAGATTTTACTGGACCTAACAATCCTCGATCCATCTAAAGAGCTCCATGACCTCGTTGGCTCGTTGCTTTCCACTGTCAATTGGGCAAACTGGGTTGGATGATTATGGTTAACATTCACACCCAGAATTCGGTTGTTAACACGAGTAACAGTCTTCTACAACTGAACTGACAACCTTCATTTTCAGGAGTTACACCTGCATTTTGAGAGAGTGCTTAGAAAAGCAGTGTGAACGGAGCCAGAGAAAAACTCAAAAATTCACACTTGTATATGAGGTCAAGATGCACAAGCAGTGAGGACGTCACATTCTGAACAAACTGTGTACAGCCTACACAAAATGCTACTTCTAAAATGAATCACCAAGTTTCACTGAAATCACTGGCAGATTCATTTACCATTGTGAGCAATTTACCCTTAATTCTCACCTCAATACTAATGACTCATAAGAACATCTTCCACCTACAGCGTCTTGACAATAAAAAAACCCTCTAGAAAAGCTTTAAGCTTCCGAAATGACAGCAAATACCCGAATATCCGATTCCACTGAAACTCTCATTTTCATATCTAAAATAGCATGTTTCTCTGCTAAAACGCCCACAATAACATGCTGAGATCACACAGAATGACACTTGAAAATTGTCAGCACCTTATGTGCCATTTCATTGTAAGGTCATAACTTTGTTCAAGACTATTCAATGAGACTTACATAACCTGCAATCCAATTACAACTTAAGGTCAGTCTAATTCACAGTCCCAAAGGAACAACTAATTTTAGATTTCATTGGTCCTTTAAACTGTGGAAAACATTTACCAACCTCTTCTCCACTCTTGTCAGTGTTGCGTCCTGACCAGAAAAGGTGGGCACAAATGCTAACCGCACGACACTGGTCGGGTTTCTTCAGCAGTTTGGAGGCAGCCAGGGCACACTGGGTACGCAGGGGCTCATGGTTCTCTTCGCTGAAGCACCGCGTACGCTCAAACGTGCCAATGATCAGCGTAATGGCAGCCAGCTGAGCCTTCGAGTCGCTGATCTCATCTTCATACAGGGAGAAGGCCTTGGGACACACGCATGCAAAAATTAAAAGGCATTTCAGAAATAAAGTGTTGGGTGTGAGAGTGAGTGAATGCAAAGCAATATTCTTCTGATCTAGCCTTGCTCTCAGGCTATTACTGTATCATTGTGAATAGTAATGAACACGAGAGGCAAGGATAAAGAATCCAAACATGTTACTCATCTTGCTCGTGACCTATCAGGCATTTAATCAAAATGTTTCTCTACCTGAGACATGAACTCGTAGGCAACGGTTTCATGGTTCTCAAAGCCGATCTCTCCAGCCGCCAGAGCCCCCTGAAGGAAGAGCCTCAGGGGTAACTCCGCCAGCTCTGCTTTGATCAGAGCACTGATGGTCTGATGAGCGAATGAGAAAATCTTCTGACATTTCTTTTCCCATTTATCATCCTGTGGAAGAGAAAGATTGACATATATGTGAAAAAAATCTCTTCTATTATAAACTGTATTCTAACGCGAGTGCATTTCATAAGTGTGAAAGAACGGCAGATGAGGCTTCTGCAGCCATGTCCATAAGAAAAGGAAACTTCCATGAGAAATAAAAGGTGTACTTTCATTTCCTCACTACGGACGCCAAACTAAAACCTTTAAAGGGTTTACTAGGAATTCTAAGAAGGAATGCTTATCACTGTTTTCATAAATTACAGTTAATTAATTTATGGTAAATTTAATGATTAGAATTTTTATAGTTTCTGTATGCAACAGATGGGCTGCTGACCTCTTAGCTAACAAACAGCTATGTCAGAACTACCATGTGGATTACAACATTTGATTTATAGAAGGTTATCTTTTATATAAGTGTGTAATTACTCAGGGGTTTAGTTACCAAATCTAGTGAGCTCACTGAGCTGCCAACCTAAAATCTGAAAAAAAGAAATGTTTAATTCTCAATCAAACTGATAAAAAATAGTCCCCTCTAGTTAGAAGTGTTTTTTTTTCTACAAGACTAATGTCCCACATGCGAAAACCAAAATACTGCAAAGGTTTCAAACTGTATTTTCTAGGGACTCTGTGAATTATGCTTGGATTTTACCAAATGTATTTCTAAGTGCTGTTCATTTTTACTATACCCGTGTTATATGCAGTAATTTAGGAATTTTAATTTAGGAATATGCAGGAATTACTGAATTTACGAATTTTCACCCAGTTTTGTTCTGGTCAGAAATCAAGTTATTTAATTCTACAGACCAATTTATAGACGTCACAGTTCACATCACTTGCAGCTCTGCACGCATTGTGGTGGCAGAAAAACACTGATAACAAGTAGAGGGAAACGAGTAGAATCCATGGAATAAGATAAAAAATGCATTATTGTTCCTTTGGATGTCAGAATCGGAATGCAAAATATTTTTATAAAATACTGTAATCAAACACACCACTTGAAGCTAAACGCAGATGTATAAACGGACAGGATATGGATGAAAACTGCTGTGATTACCCTAAACAATAGCTTTACATAATATTCACATATTCAGACATATTGTATCAGCCCTACAGTTACAACATGAAATAGGCCTACTATTTAAACCTATAACATTTTACATAACATTTACCTATTTTAGCTCACAATTCTGACTTTTTTCTGGCAAATGCAGGGGTTAAAGCAAAAAAAAATCCTGAGCCTGAACTTTTTTCCGGGTTTGGGGGTTGCGGGGGCGGACACATACACAGAGTTATTTGGCAAACAAAAAAAAAGAACATTATTTGAAAATTATTTTCCTTGAAACTAACTAGTAACGTATCTGCCATTGCCATTAGCCCTTGACAGGCTCAGACTACAGATTATGGAGGGATATTTGAAACAGCAATACCAAGAAAGTTTACTCATTACAATATGGTGCAAACACATGTAACATTTAGGATGCTTTTGATATCAAGTTTTGCTGGTTAGCTTTGTCCTTGACAGGGTACAAGATGACCTACAATCTAAAACATTAAATTTCTGAAATTGTTTTGTTCAAAAGAAATAATAGTAAATTAAATACTAGGAAATGAATATAAAATAGGAAATATACAAAGACAGTTTACTACAGAAAACTACAGTTCAGTTTAAATAACAACAACAAAAACATTAAAATGGTCCATGAACTGGTAACTTAAACAGGGTTCGTACAACTACTGCAAAATAAAATTCCAGGACTT